>NC_089839.1:228727948-229030448 GCF_035609145.1 Eleutherodactylus coqui
CAGTACGTGTGATTCACCCCCCATACATTCTGAATCGGGCTACACAAAATAAACTTGTTCAAAGCTGTGTAATTTCACTAGTAGTCAGTAAAACCGCAACACAGTGCCCGCATTCTAAAGCAAGAACCTGAATACTAGCGCTATATGGGGCATAAATCCCATCACAGATGGCAGTTGCAAAACAAGCCACCAGAGCGGAAAATGTAAAGCGGGTGCGGTATGGCAGGACAGAATAGTGGCAATTTTTAATTGGCAACGGCCCGGCTATAATCTAGTAATATCAGCTGAAGGCTGAGATCCTGATCGGGGTGCGCGGGGCAGCGGATGATGGGTAGTTCTATCACTGTTGGGGCCAATATACTGGAGGAAAAAAAAAAAAAAAAAGAGTGCAGCTCCCTCAAAAATCAAAAGCCCCTCTCCTCTACCTGGACATTTCTGGTATATTCCGCACTGTCTATGATCATGTGATTAACTGTCCGCCCCGTAGTCTCTATTTGTACGAGACCGTTGATCATATAACTGCAAAAATATAAATAAGCGCAATTCTGGGCAAAAATCTAATCATTAAAAACAAACATGATGTATACAAGTGAAATCTGTCACGCTTAAAACAGCAAACATTGCCCCGGGGAGAAGCGCCATTGTAGTCCCAATGACACACCGCACTCGCTGCTACCCGTGACGTGTCCTGTCCCTGCCGCAGGGCTTCCATTCACTGTTGTGGCTCCACTAACTCCCCCCAACACCCCTGACCCCAAATCTCAGCAGGGGGACTTGTAACGGCGCTAGAAACCTCTCCCGGTCTCCATGTCGCACACATAACGGCTGAATTACGGAGTGTTCCTCTGCCAGGAAGAGAAGAAATAAAACAGAGTGCGTCACGTGAAAATATCAGCTTTGTGCCGCTGTTCCCTTCTAGAAAACGTCTCCAGTCTGAAGGACGCAGTTTGCCTCTGGATATGGGAGTCATTATTCTAATGTGACAGGACGCTGGAATCATCCGGAATGCTTGTCACTTTTTTTGTTAATTTTTGCAGGTTGTGAATGGATCGGTAAGAATTGGCGCGGCGGCGTTCTCCTGCTTTAAATGCCCTTGTAATTGTTTTTCGTTCTGGTGTTATTAATACCTGCAGGTAGCCATTTCTGTTTGAAAGCTGTGCCGCACGACAGCTGCACACAACGCTGCTGCTGCCGGCGAGCGGGAATGTAATTCTTTGGAGCCGGGATTAAAGTGCCTATACAGCAAGTCTGCCCAACGCGTTATATTAATCAAGTCGTAGTATGGGAGGGTACATGGCGTATACCTCAGCATGTCAGCGCAGGTGGGATACCAGAATCGCATGGGACCGCTGCGGGCAGGAGGACAGTATATACTGCACCGAGTCACCTACTACGTACACATGTAAAAAATTGTACAAGCAGGCGCTACATGGCCTTAAAGGGAACTTGTCACCAGGTTGAGCACTAGTAATGCTGCTCCCATGGCAGGTTTCATGGAGTCCGGGGAGGCATTTATTATATCTACCTGGCTCCAGGTATTATTATATCCAGCACTGTCACCCGAAAGTCGGTGTGGACCGTGCAGCCGGACGGTTGGCTGCGCACTGTGCACTCCCACTGATTGCTATGTTATAGCCAGTGACAGGTTCCCTTTAATGAGCCACTATACAAGGGTGTCAAACTAATTATCACCAAAGGCCACATCAGCATTATGGCTGCCTTCAAAGGGCCATTTTGAAAGGGCTCATGAACATGGGCGTATTTGCGCTTTGCATAATGAACACACGTAATACGACCAGCTTAAACACCATTGATTTGTATTGGGATGTTTAGACATGTGGTCTTCATGCGTGTATATTACACGTATGAAAAAAATAAATTTGCAACATGTCCTATTTTGGTCCATATTATAGGGGTTTTCCAGGCAGCACCCGCTGTCAGTGCCAGGTTACACCAGGGTCAGAGCGGAAGCTGCTGCTCCGACCAAGTGTGCTGACCGATGCTTGAAACTGCAGGCAAAATTGTCATTGAAATCAATAGGAGGTGCGCTGGCCTCTACGTGGGCGGCGCAGCAGCAGCAGCTTTCGCTCGGATCCCGATGTATGCGGACAACAATAACGGACGCGGATTGGAAAACCCCTTTAAAGTCAATGGGTTGAGTAAATTAGCAGTGTATACGCATGGTACATGAGTATTTACACAAAAAAAGCAGAAGCAATCTATGTGATGGTCTAGCGGGGTTTTTTGCACATACAAAAAACTGTGAACACGTGCGCAAAAAAAGGCAAATAGGTCCAAATATACAGCGATGAGCTTAAAGGGGTTGTCCCGCGCCGAAACGTTTTTGTTTTTTTTTAACCCCCCCCCCCCGTTCGGCGCGAGACAACCCCGATGCAGGGGTTAAAAAAACAACCCGCACAGCGCTTACCTGAATCCCGGCGGTCCGGCGTCTTCATACTTACCTGCTGAAGATGGCCGCCGGGATCCTCTGTCTCCGTGGACCGCAGGGCTTCTGTGCGGTCCATTGCCGATTCCAGCCTCCTGATTGGCTGGAATCGGCACGTGACGGGGTGGAGCTACACGGAGCCGGCATTCTACACGAGCGGCCCCATAGAAGACTGCAGAAGACCCGGACTGCGCAAGCGCGGCTAATTTGGCCATCGGAGGGCGAAAATTAGTCGGCTCCATGGGAACGAGGACGCCAGCAACGGAGCAGGTAAGTATAAAACTTTTGATAACTTCTGTATGGCTCATAATTAATGCACAATGTACATTACAAAGTGCATTAATATGGCCATACAGAAGTGTATAGACCCACTTGCTGCCGCGGGACAACCCCTTTAACTTTGGTCCATAAAAACGGTGTGTATTTAAAGGCTTTGATTCGTCAGCGAGTGGTACGTCTGGCGACATTTAATAAAAGGGGCTTAATTCTTTAAGATGTGAGTACCATGCACGTAGCTTCTGCACACAGGCTGCCACGTGTCGCACTCCGTGTATTAAGATGTTTTAAATGGAAGAACACAAAAAAAGTCGGACTCCATTGTCTTGCGGCCGTATTCCATGGGTTTCAGTGGGAGCCGAACTGCTGAGAGTCACAAAATTGGGGAAATGATAGAGGGGAGGAGAGCGTTCCCCTGTATCTGTATCAATGACTTCCTTGTCATTCCTCTTAATTGTCTCGGGGGGAGGATGGACTTCGAAGACCCTGTTAAATCTTTTTAAACAGAATAGCACTGAAGTGGCAGCAGGGGAAAATTATAGGGCGAGTGGAGGAACCTCAGAACGATATCCACAGTCAATATGGAATATGGAAGCCAAGTCTTTCAGGGCTGAGAGTGATTAGTCGTCACTTCCACATCTACAAGTCACCAGACTCATTGAGCTTGATATAAAGGAGATGCTGCTGCAAGGATTATCAAAAATATTCTAGACAGAAATACCGTCACACAGGTGAAGGAGAAAGTAAGTGAACCCTTTGGTATTTCCTGGGTTACTAATACAATGTGTCTGATTGTATTCAAGTCACAATTATAGACAAAACATAAAAAACGTGGTATCGTCACATCCGTAATGACCTGTACAATAAAGTGAACACACTTTTTAACTGGCATGGCAAATGTTATTTAAAAAAAGTAGGCAAAATGCTTTTTTTGTTCATTTTAGCACCCCCCAAAAAAGCTATAAAAGTGATCAAAAAATCCATATGAACCCCAAAATGGTACGAATAAAAGTTCCAGTTTGTCATGCAAAATACAAGCCCACGCAGAGCTCCGTCCAAGGAAAAATAAAGTTTTGGGACGTTGAATGTAAGGATGCAAAAAAAAAAAAAAAAAGATCCCCCCGCCCCCCCACCAAAAAAACTACAAAAAAAAAAAAAAAAAAGAGGTCTTATTATGCAGAAGTGCAAAAACCTTTCGGTATTGTTGTTATCATACGTGATGCTGTATAATTAACTCTGCACAAAAAAAAGGCAGAATGTGTTTTTTCTCTCTCTGCCATCCAAGAAAAATTACTAAAAGTTATACAATACATAATATGTACCCAAAAATGATACCAATAAAAACTACAGCTCGCCACGCAAAAAAAACAAGCCCTTATACGGCCATGTCGACGGAAAAATAAATACGTTTTGGCTTTTGAAAAGTGGAGATAAAAATCCCCAAAATCATTGCGTCCTTAGGTCAAGAGTAGGCTCCATCACTAAGGGGTTAAAATCCACACCGCAAGTCAGTTTACACTGCGGATGAGATTCTTGTAAATCCCATCCACTTTATTGCTACTGTAATACTCTGCGACAGAAAACCGTAGAATATCTGCCCCATGTGAACACGCTAACAGCCCCGCGAAGACTTGCTGCGGCCGTACGGCTCGGTAAGTATACACACAGTAGGCGGTGGCATATGTCCGCGGCGCGGCTCCATCATTACAGAGCAGTCAGGTGTTACAAGTCGCCTATTAATGATACAATGTATATTGTCTGATCACGTCCTTCACACTCGCCCTGCGTAACGATGTACTCATCTGTGCCGCTCATTCCATATTTATAGATACAAGACGCAGACAAAACAGACAAACAAACCCGCTGATAACGTTTCAATTATGTATAATACTGGAGCCTCTTGACCTCTCATAAGTGAAACGCGAGAGGAGATTCATTTAGAGGTCGTTCTCTGCCGGAGCGGGGTGATGGAGCTCAGGAAGGTGCTCCTGAGCGATCCATAATGGAGGAGAGCGCACTGCTCTTCCATATATCGGTATTAGTGCAGTGAGGCTGTGCGAGTACTGCCACTCACTTATAGCGCTTTACTACGGTATATATGGCTGCAATTGAAGTCCATTACCTGCTGCGGGGAAACAACGGCCTGGTGGACGGGTAACCATGCCAAACTGCTATTACCATTGTGGTTTCACTTTCATTGTTCTTCCAAACATTTAACACTTTGATGGCTTGGCCCTTTTTTTCCCCATTTTCAGTTTTTCCTATTTTCAAAAAAAAATCACAACTCTTATTTATCCATCGCCGTAGCGGTCTGAGGGCTCGTTGTTTTCTGCAGAACAAATTGTATTTTTCTGTGATTCAATTTAGGCTGAACGCACACGGTCGGGTCGGATTCCACATGCGAGATCCGGTAGCGGAATATGACCCCGTGCGCAGCCGGTGACCCTTACTTACCTGTCCGGATTCTTCATAATCTGTAGTGCAGATGTGCTGGCCGGCGTGCATGCGCAGTACACGTTATGCCATGCCATCGCTAGGCGATGGCGTGGATTCCATGGCCCATCCACAGTATAAACAATGGAAGCCGTCCGCGTGGAATCCGCACTCAAATAGAACATGCAGCGATTTTCCCTCCACAAGCGGAAAATCGCAATTGATTTCCGCTTCAAAACATGGAGAAGTGATTTTCCATAGCATGTTTATGGGCAGTATTTGCTGTGAAATCCGGAGGCGGACACCCGTGTGCACTGGGCATTAATGTACCATATAATGTACTGAAAAACTTGTCATCATTTCTAAGTGGAGTGAAATGGAAAAAAACACCCAATTCCACCATATTGGGGAGAGAGTCCTGTTTTAACGGCGTATACACTGCAGCAAAAATGAGATAACTTTATTCTCTGGGTCAGTATGACTCCAACGATACCAAGTGTATACAGGTCTTTTTTTTTCTGTACTACTTTTAAAGAAAAAAAAAGACCCCCGGCTGCCTAGCAACCGCACAGTTTTGTGTGATCTTATCGCGGGACACTGTACGGGCCCCCTGAACGTCAGGTGCCGGCTGTTTCTTACAGTCGGCACCAGGCGGCAGCAGTTCCAACGAACTGCAGCCGCCAGGTGTCCGCTGTAAGAACAGCCTGCACCCAACGTTGCATGGAGCGGGATCCACCCGCTCCATAAAAACATTTGTTCGGACTTGCAAACAAATGGACTTTGCGAACAGGCTCCGGGTAATACACTAGTACAGTACAGTACTGTACAATTGCACTCCAATGTAACAGCACAGAGAACACAGTGATAACGTTGAGGACAGATAATGATGTCACCTGCAGAGAAAACAGTGATAACGCTGAGGACAGATAATTATGTCATCCGCAGTCCTATGTGCTCTCTAACAGCACAGAGAACACAGTGATAACGCTGAGGACAGATGATGTAGTAGATATATATATACACACACATTTTATTATATATATTATATATACACACATATATATACAAACATGGGAAGAGGATTTTTAGAAAACGTATTACCTTTTTTTTTTTCAAATAATTAACAAAACTTCTCTTTTTACTGATTTTCGTTGCTGTAGGGGATTTGAACCTGCGATCACCTAGAGTATAGAGTATACTACAGTACCACAGTATTGCATTATACTGCAGTTTGATAGGCAGTCTACCAGCCACCAGAATGTCCCAGGCTGCGATGGCACCTCACGATCTCATCACAGGGGAAACTTGTTGTTTCCGATCCCCGAATACTGACAGGGGCATTTAAATGTTGCTGCCTTAATCTTGATCACAGATACCTAGGAAAGTCTTTAGTTACGTTTAACTGTATTCTCGCTAGTCAGATGAGGACAGACTATTTTGAGAGACACTTTCATTTAGCCATATTTGCAATATCGTTTGTGCTACTACGAGTAGTCTTTTTTTCCTAAGACGCTCAAGGTCTCTCCTTTTTTTCACTCTAGAATTAACTATTCTCTCATTTCAGGCCTTTATACGGCCTAGGTTTCCCTGAATTGATTTGATAGGGGAGGTTCTATTCTTATGGTTCCTGATAAATCGAGCGACGAAATGCGTAGAACCAAAGAACCAACTAATAAGCATTACCGTCTGTTATCCTTCAGTCTTCTCTATCTTTTACGTATCTTGGTACTGACACTGCTTCTTAGCAATATATACTGACACTGTGTGTAGTGGATCCACTTTCATCTGGCGTCCACGACTGAGTGAATGATTGACCGCAGTCTATGCCGCAGGGCACGGCATCACTCTATTTGGAAATAGCCACTCCAGACAGGAAGTCCTACATTGATTTGGGCTGTTCCGATCCTGACTTTTTTCACTGCTGATATACCCCTAACTGCTGGCTGGTATAGGGGTATTCACCAGTTATTGGTGCTCTTACCCGAGTTACAAATACACGCAGCACCTTTTTACTCTTTGTTCTCCTCTCTAAAGAAAAAAAGAAAACATTAGAAAGTCTGTTTCCCTGGAATCATGAAAGAATTTCCTTTATGGCGTTACCTCTTTTATACAGTTAATGCATGATACATTAGCTGTGCATCTGTATAGAGGCCACTTTTTGAGAGGGGCACTTTCTGATTATTGATACGTTTTTAGTGTCCGATACGAGACACAACTGGTGCGGGGTTTATCTCCACAAGCACTTCATAGGCTTGGAGGAGTGGTGGATATAGCATCATATCTTCCATCCCTTACCCTACACAAGCAGATATGTCATTTTGTTTGTGTACCCCAGTTGGTTCTAAAATATACATTTTAAATTAATTAAAAGTTACGTTTTAAGGGGTCTTCCTCAGTGATTTTGCTAGGATTCCTTCGGGACTCCTTCCGCCCCGGTGACTCACAAACAAGATCTTAGACCAACAGATGAAGTTTGCTCCTTTGTTAGCAGATTGCTGAATCTTTCACGCGGCCCAATGATCGGACAAGCAAATGTTTCTGTGTAAAGGCCCTTTAGGTTGATTGTAGTCTGACAGATTTGTGTATCTCGCACACAGCGATATAAAAGGGACAGCGTACCCCATAGAATCCCCCACGGCCATGCTGGTTGGGAGGAACAAGGACTGGACTGTTGCCTGCCCTAGTGGTTGGTGGGAGTCCCAGTTATTAGATGCCCACAGCTCTATCATCTTTCACACCTGCGCTTATATTTCTATTGTGCGGCTCAGCCACTGGAGCTGAATGACGAAAACATTAAACCACTAGACCCGGGACATGCTGGCCATCAATGGTGCCTGACAGACCCCACTGACTACAATGGAGTGCATCAAACATTATGGCGTTTATTGAAAGCAGTGCATCTTTACATGGGCAAAAACAGAAGGTCCTTGAATCCATAGGCATGCCCTCTGCATAGTCTTTTGATCAATAACCACTGACTTCTCTGTGTGACCCTTTATATAAGTGGAAACTCACACAATCCCTTTTAGGGTGTCTCTATAAAATCATTGAGTTGCTGCTGGTCTGCCTCTTATAGCCTCAGAGCAGACGCTCCCTACTGCAGCTTCACCAGTGCAGGTAAGTGATATTATCACACAAAACATTGACACATTTTCTTTGGAGCATTTTCCTCAGTTGTAATTCATGGTTCCCATTTAACAAAACCAAAAAAGAAAGGAACCGATAGAGAATTCGGTGGCCGGCCCAATGAGAGAGGCAAGGATTAAGAAGAATTCCCACCCAATGGTACAGAAGTTTTGTCTAAGCAGGGGAACTCCTGTGACACAACTAAGGTCACAAGCAGAACACCAATGTTAAAGAAAATCAATTTACTTCTTCACAATGCTGCACTTTTTCATCCAGGACTGGAAACGGAACCTGAGAAGACTGAGAAGGTTCAGTATCAGCGCTACTAACAACTACAGTCTTTATTACAAACAATGTATATTTCCAGTCGAAGGAGGAACCCGACGCCATCAAGCACAACATATGCTCGCAGCGGTGGTCACTGCCCTTCCACCACACAGCAGTAAAGGAGGATGAAGTCTTAATGCATCACTCATTTCCGGACTAAAGAAAATGCATTTAAAAAAAACGAGATTCCAGATTTCATACTTGAGCGGTATATTTCACCTTCCCCACCGGAAAAACCCTAAAATACACTATGAAGATAGAAGTGCTGGGACACACAGAAGGGGATGAAATTGGATTTTATTCCCATTTTTCAGTCCGGTGTTGGTCCGCCTTTGGCCTCAATGACTGCAGTAACCGTCCTAGGCTGCTTTCCACCAGATTCCCATAGATGTGTGGGGAAATTTGCCTCCATTTCTGGAAAAGGGCTTCAGATAGTGATGCGGGGGATGATGGATAAGTTGGGTGTGCATGGATACGGCGGTCTAGTTCGTCCCGCTTGATGGGATTGAGATCGGGACTTTGGGCTGGCCAATAAAGTTTACAGATTTTCCTCTACACTGCGTGCTGTATGACATGGTGCTCAGTCATGTTGGTAGAGGCAAAGAGCTGCACCCAACTATTGCCACAGGGTAGGTGATGCCACATTGTCAGAATGTCTCTGTACCCATTGGCTCCAATGGCCCTAGTCCTTCTCAGCAGAAACCCCCCCACACCATAACAGAACCTCCAAACTTCCCTGTTGGGATGATGCAGTCACGTAGAAACCGCTCTCCAGGCAACTGCCACACCCAAGTGCAGCCATCCGATCAGAAGATGGTGTAGTGTGATTCAGGCGTGCACAACACTTACTTCCACTCACTTACAGTATGACGCTCCAAGCACCATCGCAGGCGCCGCTGTGCAGTCACTGCTGTGATGTTGTGTGCGGCCGCTTGTCCATGGTAACCCTTCACATGCAGTTCCCTTCGGATGGTCCAGGGGCTTATAGATGTTCCAATGTCCTGTGAGACCTCCTGACGAGGGCAGACGTTGTGTGCGATGCCTTCACAGCTGGTACAAGCCTTCGTTGTCCACGTTCTGTCAGTCTACAAGGTCTCCCTGAACGTGGCTGCACCGCACACACCAGATGGTTTCTATCTCCCAATAATAAGGCCAACAGTGGACTTTGGAAGGTCCAAAAGTGCTGTGATGTCCCGTACTGATTGGTTGGTGACATCCCATCACCAGTCCCCTTTGTCAGCTCTACACCTGGGGGCATATGATGGTTTCTGTCCTGGGATATGCAAGCATTAGGTATAAAGGAGAGTATCACACATCAGCTAACAGCATATGATTGGTGGGGGGGGCAATACTTTTGTCAACATACTGTAGCTTCTTGTTTTTAATTCAATCCAACTCAAAACATCTGAGCCCCAAGAGGACGTCCCTCCGAGGTTAGGACATATTCAGGACCTCTCACTTCCATGTGGAAGGATAAAATAAACAACCGCTCTGAGAGATCCAAGTCGAATTGTCACTTTTCCAGCCTTATCTCAGTTTACTTGGATGGGGAACCTGCAATGAGAAGTGGACTTATGGACAGTGGGATGTTGCATATCGAACTGCTGTATCAAAAAACAAAATGTACAAAACAGAAGCTAAACCGAAAGCTGCGCCGGCGCAATCGCTACAAACAGCCGAAATGGTGCAGTGCGTCTCAGTAAAACTTGCAGTAACATCTTTGCTGGTGATCTGTGACCGATACACAAATAGTGGAGGAGACGGAATATGAATGAGACACTTTAAAGGTGACTAACAGATAGGAATGGAGAGATACACACCCGGCCTAAATGAAAAAGCCGCGCACGTTGTCAGGCGGCTTTATTCAATCTTATAAGTAAATGAGATTTACAGTTTCGAGAACAACGAGGCGGGGTGCTGTGCAAACATTAATTTAGGAGCCGTCTCAGTAAACAGTCCGGCATGATCCACGGCTCTGACTGGCCTGAGACGGCTTACTTCATACCTTGGCACCTCGACCGCTTCTGAACAATCCAATTAATTGGGATTTTGTGGCTAATAACTGCATGTGAAGTGATGCTATTTTCCAGCAGTATGGGGGCCTGATTGGCGATTGTGAAGATACAGCTCATGGTGTTTACACCCAATAATCCACAACAACCTATGAAAACTAAAGGGCCGCTAATGAAAGAGGAAGATAAACTGATATATACATCAAATACAGAGAAAGGAAAGCATTACAGTTAACAGGAACACCAACATGCCCTGAAAGTGTGTCGCTCTCAGGGCATGCTGGGAATTGTAGTTTTGTCACAGGTGGGGTCCACGACGCTGGACGTTGCCTCATGAGCGAGTGCACTACACAGGTGTTACGCCCGTACAAATATCTATAAGTATGAACAAGGTATAGGTTTGTATTTTGGCCAGAATATGTAAGCTCACAAGCCCACGTCAAGGGTCCTTGTTGTCTTGTCAGTCCTTACTCTAAGAAGACAAGTAAAACCACAATAAGGTAGCCTTGCCTACAAGCAGGCGATCGGCCCAATAGGGGTCTGGCTTGCCCTAAATGATAAGGCAGGAACACCAGACAAGAGAAATACAACATACACACTGAACAGGACAGTTCACACCTACAGACATACACAAAACAGGACCTTGTTCACACCAAATGACTACAACATAAAAAGTGGACAGTGCGCAGAAGTAGTTATTGTTCACACCTGTGAACATACACTGAAGAAGCCATTGTTCACACCTGAAATCTGCTCACCTCTCAGACATGGCGAGACTCCAGTCAGAACCTCATGCATGCATAGATAATACGGGAGCTAGTTAAGGGATCCACACACCAAGGGGAAAGAGCGTCAGACACAAATCTGATGTAAAAGGAACATGCTGTCAGATATCACCCACCTGACAATGTACAGGACATCAGCTATCTGGAGGCCACACCTGCAGACATAACATACAGACAAGGAGATCAGGTGTCCAGACCATCTTAAAGAAGGTGGGAAAAGCAACTCAAACAGGCAGCATGCATGACACAAACACCAAGTACTGAGAGGGATAAATGACTAGCACTCACTAGTAAGAGGTGCTGGTATTTATATGCAGCAGACCAGAGGTGATTGGCTGGATGGAGAAATTCAACATCAGCCTGCCAAATCAACCAGACCTGCAGATGTGTGCACCTGGAAACCCATAGTACTACAGGTCCCAGGAGCACAGCATGACAACAGGTAGCAGCTATGTTAACTTACTGCATTTAATTACATAGTTTCAGATCCACACTGAATAGCCCATTTATTAGAGTCCCCAGCCCTCTCACAGTTGGCGCTCCCCTGTACAGAAATTATCCCTGTGACCCTGAAGTGTACCATAAAATCACTCCATGGATCAGTTTCATTGTGAATCCACAATAACATAGTAACATTGCTCGTAAGGCTGAATGAAGACAATGTCCATCTAGTCCAGCCTGTCTAGTTGAGCCAGAGGAAGGCAAAAAACCCCAAGAGCAGAAGCCAATTAGCCCTTTTGGGGAAAAAATTCCTTTCCGACTCCCTAATGGCAATCAGACTGTTCCCTGGATCAACCCCTAATAGTTCCTACCTGCCTGTATACCCAGATTAACAAATAATCTTAGATTTATAGCCTATAATATCCTTCCTCTCCAGAAAGACATCAAGTCCCCTTTTAAACTCCTCTAAGGATTTTGCCATCACTATGTCCTCAGGCAGAGAGTTCCACAGTCTAGCTGCTCTAACAGTAAAGAATCCCTTTCTATGTTGGTGATGAAACCTGCTTTCCTCTAAACGTAGCGGATGCCCTCTTGTTACCGTTGCAGTCCTGAGTATAAACAGATCCTGGGAGAGATCCTTGTATTGTCCCCTCATGTACTTATACATAGTTTTTTGGTCGCCTCTTAACCTTCTTTTTTCTAGAGTAAATAGTCCCAATTTGGATAGCCTCTCTGGGTATTCCAGTCCAGTCATTCCATGTATTAGTTTAGTTGCCCTTCTTTGAACCCCCTCCAATACCATAACATCTTTCCTGAGCAACGGTGACCAGAATTGTACGCAGTATTCCATGTGAGGCCTGACAAGTGCCTTATATAATGGAAGGATAATGTTCTCGTCCTTCGCCCCTATACCTCTTTTAATGCATCCCAAAACTTTATTTGCCTTTGCAGCAGCTGACTGGCATTGGTTACTCCAGTTTAGTCTATAGTCCACTAGTACCCCTAGGTCTTTTTCCATTTCACTTTTCCCTAGCGGTACCCCATTAAGTGCATATTGGTAACATCCATTCTTGCTGCCCATGTGTATAACCTTACATTTATCAACATTGAACTTCATTTGCCATTTTTCTGCCCAAGCCCCCAGCTTATCTAGGTCAGTTTGTAGCCGCACATTGTCCTCCGTTGCATTAATTATATTGTATAATTTTGTGTCATCTGCAAATATTGATATTTTGCTGTGCAGCCCCTCTATCAGGTCGTTGATAAATATATTGAACAGAATGGGGCCCAATACTGAACCCTGTGGCACCCCACTAGTGACTGTGGCCCAATCAGAGTATGAACCATTTATTACCACCCTCTGCTTTCTATCATTGAGCCAATTTTTAACCCAGTTACACACGTTTTCACCCAATCCGAGCTGTCTCATTTTGTATATTAGCCTATTATGTGGCACGATGTCAAACGCTTTAGAGAAGTCCAGATATACGAGATCAATAGACTCTCCCAGGTCCAGCTTAGAGCTTACTTCATCGTAGAAACTGATCAGATTTGTCTGACATAAGCGACCCTTCATGAATCCATGCTGGTGAGGAGTTATTCCATTGTTCTCCTTGAGGTGCTCATCGATGGCATCTCTCAGAATCCCCTCGAAAATTTTTCCCGTTACTGAAGTGAGACTTACCGGCCTGTAGTTGCCAGGCTCACTTTTGGTCCCGTTTTTATAAATTGGAACCACGTTGGCAATGCGCCAATCCTATGGTACAAGACCGGTCTTGATAGTGTCTAGAAATATTAGGTATAGTGGCCTAGCTAACTCATCACTTAATTCTCTTAGTATCCTTGGGTGTATTCCATCTGGGCCTGGCGATTTATCGATTTTAATCTTTTTTAACCTGTTCCGCACTTCCTCCTGCGTTAGGTATAACATTTTGTGAGGGGTTTATTTTATTCCCCTGTATCTCGTGTGACATTTCCTTTTCGTTTGTGAATACGCTTGAAAAGAAACAATTTAATAGATTTGCCTTCCCTCCATCATCTTCAATGATTCCTCCTGCATTTTTTGTTAAAGGGCCAGTGCTCTCCCTGCAAATCCTTTTGCTGTTAATATAGTTGAAAAATAGTTTTGGGTTGTTTTTGCTCTCTTTGGCGATCAGTCTTTCCGCCTCCTCCTTGGCAATTTTGATCGTATCTTTGCATATTTTGTTTTTTTCCCTGTACGATTTTAGCGCTTTTTCGCTGCCTTGTTGCTTAAGTAGTTTGAACGCTTTCTTTTTTTCGTTTATTGCTCCTTTTACCGTCTTGTCGAGCCACATTGGTTTCCTTTTAGTTGATGGGGAAATCCCATAATCTGAGCATCCGGGTCTGATTATCGGTGCTATACTAGCGGGGTCCTTACTGCCAGCCTAAATGTGTGGAGAGTACACTGGGAATGGCATGATCAAGAAAAAACATCCAGCGAAAGAGAATCCTGTGGACAAAAACAACTCACCGAAAGGGGTCAGAGGAGGATGTCTGGAATGGTTTTGACGAACAGGCGCTGCACAATCAGTCAAATACAACACTGGTGCTCCAACTAGCGTGTCTAAATGCACAACTAGCCATTGCTTAGCACGGATGGGCTATAACAGCAGATGACCAGTTCCAGCGCCATTGTGAAAGGCGAGACTCCAGCGGGCGAAAAGAGCGCAAACCCTGCATCACTGAACAGCAGAAAAACCATCTCCTGGTCAGATGGATCCAGATTTCTGTTGCACCGTGACGATGGGAGGTCAGAATTTGGCACAAGCAGCATTAATCGATGACCCCTTCCTGTCAGCTGGTCAGAACATGTCAGCACCTCCATCTAATCTGCAGTAACTAAAAGAAGTTTCCTGTCCGCAGGGGCCGATATTCCTGGAGAAGGATTTTATTATCTTGTGTAATCGACTAATTGCTGTAGGCCAAAGAAGGTCCAACACGCCACTACATAGGGGGACTCTAATAAAGGGCCCATTCATTATAAATATGTGTAACGACAATACTATAAGTAGCTGACTATTTCCTTCCTCACTGAGGTCACTACTTAACTAAACTTCTCATCAGTTTTGATGTTATTTTCTTTTATCCTCTTTGTCTTTGGAGAATTAGTGCCCTTATTAGAAGAAAAAGGCGAGCGATACCTCGCAGATTGTTCCCACCGAACATTATTGTAGTGCTCGCTGTCTCCATTAAATAATTATAAGCCATTATAGGAGCCGTCAGGTTGGGTGATGTCACGCTGTGAGCGGCTGAGGACTGATGGTTTTCAGGACATGCGTTAAGTCGTTGGGTGACGAGGACAAGACAAGTTTATTACTTTTGGCAAAACAAATCCAATGACTCATTGTTTCCGAAAATGGCATATCTACAGAAAAAAAAACACCACCAACCCTTGGCGCACACCTTCCAGTTCTGCAGTAAACAGACATTTTTTCTGGAAATCATAAAAAAATAATGAGGACCCATCGCAGGATGTAACGCTGGTCCTATTGTGCTTAATGAGGAAGCCTGCGACCAATACTGATGCCTGCAACATAGGCATAGTCTGTGGATGTAAATGGGGCCGTGAAACATGCACTGCAGTCTCTCAGCTTTTCTCAATGCTTCTTAACCCTTTCATGGTGGAGAAGAGCAAAAAAACCAAAAACTAGAACTCTTGCAAGACCTGTTGATTCACTTGAACAACGTCAGTAGTGTATAAAAGGCCAAAAGGTCCTTTATTTAAATCCAACAATTGTAACGTGTTTCGAGGTCTGCAGACCTCTTCATCAAACAGCTTGACAAGTATGAAGCTTTATATGTTTTAGAGATCAGTAGCTTGGTCCCGGGGAGGTGGGGAAGGAACTCTCTCTTTAGCTTGTGGCAAGCACGGATTTCACGCTGATCCCCCAGCTTGCCGTGCTGCAATACTATGGTACTACATTACACCATGTTTTTACAAGTTGCCCATTAAACATGTGCTACGGGTACATCTTAATGGCCAGAAATACATGGTAACCCTAGGGGCATGTAGAAGCCTTCAGGCTGCCACGGCACGCAGATGGCACCACTGCGATATTATTGTGCCTGGACATTTTAATCCCAATTGATCGGGCCATTTAAATGCTGCAGTCAGAACTGACAGTGATATTTAAAGGGCTAACAGCTGCAATTAGAGTTCTTCTTAATTGTGGCTGTTGCAGGCAGGTGCTGGCTGGGAAAGGCAGCCAATAGCTGCCGCGTATAGAGCGGGTTCCACTCCCGAGCTTGCTTCATATACAGCATATGCTGTGGTCAGCTATATATGTCCTAACTGCATGGCGTATGTGCAATTAGGACGTATATAGCTGAGAAGGGGTTACAAGTGGTTGTCCCATTGTGATAAGCTGTGTTTATATGCCCTATAAAGACTTGTACATATAAAAGATGGGTGACTTCCATCAGGGCCCCTTATAGAGTGGCTCCTCTTTTGTAGGACGTGGTGCAACATTTCATTTAAAGGGTAACTAAAGATTTTACTAACTTCTTACATGTCATAAGTTTTGATCTTTGGTGCTCCAGATGCTGAGACCCCCACCAATTGCTAAAATAAATAAGCAGAAGCACTGTGCTTGGTCATCTATCACTGCCAGCGGTGTATGGACTCCATAGACTTTCTATAGAGCCCATATTAACTGCTAAGAATAGTTACAGAAACAGCCAAATACGCACAGCGCTCAGAGAAGCACTTCTGCAATCGGTGGGGGTATCAGCACCCGGAACACCATAGAGCAAAGCTTATGAAATAGAGGTTTGTTAAAAGTTTAGTTACTCCAGTAGTGGCCACTATAGCAGAATGTGTGGCAGCACACAGCTGCTCCTGGTGGTAAGAAATAATCACTGCAGGTTCCAGCTGCCGAATCCTCGGCAGTCTCCAAATAGCCCTTAGGGGGAAAAGCCATACAAAAAGCTTGATATATTTCTGACCGCACTGGGTCCCTTAAAGAGTTTTCCTTCTAATGACATCTCTCCTCTACCTACAGGGCAAGGGATAATTATTTGCTCACCCCGAGCTCCCTACGCGACTGGAGCGGCAGAGCACATGTACGTCCACCACTCCGTTTACTTGTATGACATGGAGGTAGATTGCCGAGTGAACTGATCTCCGTCTGTCTCATAGACGTGAATGGAGCGGTGGTCGCACATACATACAATCACTCCATTCATATGAAGAACTTGGGGTGCCAGCGGCCACACATCTATCCTCTGTCCCATGGATAAATGTTATTACTGGGAAGCCCTTTAACTCTCCCATGTAAATTATAAGGTGGTAGTAATCCGTATATACTGTGCTGAATGCCTCGTGGCTCCAGACAGAACGGATGCAATGCCCTACTATAACAGAAGGGGGCCCCAAGCCTTTATGCTGCACCCCCCCCCCCCCCCAAAAAAAAAAACAAAAAACCCTCACTCATTTTACAGGTATTGAGGCACCGATACACAAAATACCCAACACATATTTGAACCATTAAGACTTGTCTGAAGTGACAGAGTAATAGTACCACCAATACTAAGTGTCCCCTCCTTAGTGAGGTCCTAGTAGTAATAGTAGCCTCCGTAATGGTTCCAGTAATAAGTGACACTGTTAGTGACCCCCAATAGTAATAGTGCCCTCAGTAGTGGCCACAATAGTAAGTGTCCCCTTTAATGGCCCCAACGGTAATAGTGGCCCTAGTAGTAGTGGCATCAACCTTTGTGGTCCCAGTAGTAATAGTATCCCCAGTAGAGACCTCGATAGTAAGTGTTCCGCCTAATAATCCTAGTAGTAATTGAGTAACAGTTAGTGGCCCCAGTAGTAATAGTGTCCACCATAGTAACCCCAGTAGTAGTAGCGCCTCCTCTAATGGCATTGGGCAAGCAGCAGCTCAACAAGCGATTTAGTCACCTGGCCTGTAGCTTCGGTGCCCGGAGACTGCCACTGCCATGACACCAGGCCTCTCTCACTGGGGTCTGCACTGCATACAGGCAGGTATCTATGTGCAGGAATGCAGATACCCGGGGAAGAGGTCAGGGGTCACAGACTCAGCAGTGGCAGCCGCCTGAGGACCAGACCTACAGGCTTTGGGAATTCCATGTCAGATTGCTGCCCGGCTGGCTTGCAGCTGGCAGTTATTATTTACTGGCTATTAATGGCCAGTAAAAAAGCACTACCAACTGGGTGACAACCTGCCGCCCCTTGGAGGCCCTATAGGTAGGTCTCATTGTAGGGGCAATAACAACAGCAGCAGTGTATGGCGGAAGTTATAACAGAGGGGGTGCTGCAGGGATTTTCTGTACTATGCTCCACCCCCCAGGTCCTGCACTGCGTATAACGCTATATGCTTGCCTGGAAAGTTCCTTTAAGATTTGTTAAGCGACAGGCAGTTGATTTACAAGCCTAAAAATGAGGAGCATAGACGCTTGTATCCAGATATGAAAGATCAAACTACACTCCACAATTTTCAGAAACTCGGCTATTTTATGAACTGCTGCTTGGTGAACGCTGATAAAGACACATCTGCTCAGCCTTCCTCCCGCCGTCCAGCGCGCTGCGGTGCTGTAATGGATATGACGATGCCTCTGGGAGCATTTGTCATAAAACTGACAAATTCTGACATGACTTTGGCACCCAGATAGCTGCAGATTTATGCCAAGGAATGGAGACTACGCCATTCTTCAGCAGGCGATGGGTACATTTTTCAGCAGGGCGTCCCTAATTAAAGGAGGAAGAAAAAGACGTCCGCAGATTGATGGCTTTTGTGGGACGGCTTTTCACGCTCAATTTACGGGAGTATAAATCGTTCCTGGAACTTAAGAGGGAAAAGGAAGAAGAGAAGAGGATTCGGAATGTTGTCTAATAAAAAAACAGAGAGACTTTGAAAGTTTTGCTCTCCTCAGCCGAGCTGTTTGCAACATCAAGGGCTGCAGCGTGATCACAGAACGGGTGTCAGTGGGAGCCGTTCAGCCAAGAGATGCAAGCGGAATTCTAGGTTTCGCAGTCAAAGACAGAACAGAGAGCTTGGCTCACAGAGAACCGAGGATCTAGAGCGCTCCTGTCAGAACGGCCATAAAAGCCTAACAAAGCGGCATCATCCAAACTTTTACAGAAGTTTGAGAAAGAACAGAAAAGTAAAGTTTTTTTTTTAAATAAAAGAACAGGCTGTAGAATAACATGAGTGACACAATGGGAGGGAAGTGCGGACCGAAGTCTCTGATTGCAGGAGAGAGGTGCTGGAAAAAAAAATTACTTCTAAATAACTGATATTAGGAGGGAAAACCCCAGTGAGAACATAGTATGTGACTTCACCCCTGTAATCATGTTGTGTGATGTCACTGCAGGTTTCTGGTTGACATTTATAAATTAGCCCCCTGTATTCTGCTGATGTCACTGGACCCCCCTCTGTGATGCTTCCTGTCATTACCAACCAGACATCTCTGTCTATCTTCGTTTCTGCATCATCCCACTCCAAGCTGAACTCCTGCTATCTCCCTCTGCTTAAATCCTCTGTGCTGCTTGCTTGCTATGAATTGTGTATTTTGCATTTCATCTGTTTGCATCGGTAAATGAAACTACTTTTAGTCATTTCTACCATCCACCTCCCCCAAATGGCATCTTTCACCCATCCTTGCTGCGATGCTTTCCTTATCTAAGGAGAGCAATAAATCCCCCCCCCCCCCTTGGTCATTAGGTTTGCAATGCTAAAGTCAGCTGGCCAGTCAATTGGAACCTGATTAGCCACTCCCAGCTGTTTCCTAGTCATACCTTAAACTTTCACTATAATATCAGTGTAAGCATGCATGCATGCATGCCACGCGTGTGGCTGCCACGCGAATATAATGCTGGCTGAAGTATGCTGGAGAAAGTATGATACAGTTTGACCATGGCAGTTCAACATTGTAGGAGACAGGTAGGCCACAAACTCTGCCTAAATACTTGACACTTCAAAGCTATCACTAATGCTGTCACTTCTGTTCTCCTCCTTGCTCTCAGTTTCAGAACTTCTTTCACGTGCCCACCTCTGGGGCGCTCTAGTCATATTAGCCCCTCTCTCCTGTCCTCCCCTTTGCACAGCTCGCATGCACTCTTTACTTTCTTGCTTAGCCTCAAACCCCCTAATGCCACTAACAAACATAACAGTCATCCTCATAAATCTCCTAATCATCTGCTAACCCTCTCTATCCTGCTGCTACTAGCTGCTGGGGAGATCTCTCCCAATCCTGGCCCACCCTCCACTGCTCCTAGCTAGCACCCCCTACCTGACTCACTAATATGATCACATTCCGGAGAGGACATAACATCAGGGACCACCTAGTCAAAAGCCATCTAACATCAGGGCCCAGTGAAAACTGGTTAAGTAGCCGCAAACCATCTGGGACTTTTCCCTGTCACAACTGCGTAGCTTGTACGTTTATCCTGAAAAAAAGCAACACCTTTACGAGTGCAAGTACACACAAGACCTATCATAACCGTGGATTCATAAACTGTAAAACACGCAACATTGTATATATGGCTTCCTGCCCGTGCCCCAGGAACTACGTCGGAAAGACTACCCAGGAATTCCGGCGCCGTATCCTGGGGCACGTGGGCAATATCCGTCGCGGGGAATCTACCCTGCTTGCAGATCATTTCCGGGATGTCCATAACGGCGAAGTTGAAGATCTGAAATTCCAGGGCATCGAGATGCTACGAACAAATGCAAGACGTGGGGATATTGATAAAAAACTCCTGCAAAAGGAAGCTGGATGGATATTCAGACTAAATACAGTGAAACCAGAAGGTCTTAACGCAATTCTGAATTTTTTATTGCTTTCTATAAGCTCTGTACACTTCTTTCTCCTTGTAAGAAACATTATTCCCATGGGCCTCCCTTGAGGACTCACAAATTGATCTAGACAGGCATTGTCCTACGGTATTGCCCGTACATCCGGAGTTTTTCTGGCACCTCTACATGTGACCTCTGACATATCGGGTACCTATCAGTATATGACTATATATAACACTGGACTTACACCTGACTCTATGACCCCTAGGGGTGCTGACAAGATGACAGAACAATCAGGGGCTAACCACAGTTGACCTATACCTTCTGTGACAGCAATAGAAATCAATGAGATCCATTCCCCCGCGACATCCTTGTTGCCATAACATCAGGATGACATTGATGATGACGAGCGATACATTAAGCAACACCAAGTATTCACTGCATGGAATATGGAAATTTAATATAGTACAATCTAAAGGTGGACTACAATCCGCAAACGTCTCCCAGGTACTTCGGTCGCCACACCCACCGGGTGACACATTACGCCTGACTCCGCCCCTCCATACACCCCTCGCTGCACGGGCATCCTAATATAGGAGATCCACTTCCCTCCATTGGCAACATCAAGTAACTATTACATGGAATATGGAAATCTAATGCAGTATAATCTAAGGGTGGATCACAACCCACAAGCGTTTCTCAGGTACCTCGGTTGTCACACCAACCGGGCGATGTATTACGCCTGGCTCCGCCCCTTAACACACCCCTCGCCGTACGGACACTCTAGTATATGTGATCCATTCCCCCTCGATATCCTTGTCGCCAGAAAATCAAGATGCCACACTATGCCTGACCCCGCCCCCGTATACACCCCTTTCCGAACGGGTACCCCATGAAAAGGGGTTCTATGACATCTATTAAGTCTACTCACCGAATATGAGAGGCGGTGTCTCCGAGTGACGTCTCACATATGATCCGCCGGCACCAACTGCATCGACCGGGTGACTCCTCCTACAGGGACGCGGCACGTCATGACGTCACCGCTCATTACCCAATGGATGGGATCAAGCGTGGTGACGTAGTCACGCAGCGCGTAATGCGTTCCAGCGTGGAACGCGGAAACTGATGAGCGATTTCGGGAGCACAATCGGGGGACGCCAGCGGCGATCGACTACGGTAACACCTTACATCTAACCACTAGAGATGTGCCTCCAATAGGATCGAGATGTACGCATGGAGCAGTAGGTGAAATAACATCAATACTAGTATCGCGCTAAGGGGACCGCCTCCTGATACCTCGGATAGGTCAACCCATCTACATCCCCTCCCTTTTAGAGGAGGAGCTAGCCCTATATAACCCGTCATCAGCTTCAACACCTCATAGCCGGCCGCTCACCATTAGAGCCGCAGGCGCTACCTCTTGCTCTCCCGGTCTTGACTACACACCCGGGTCCCATCCGACTGTGGACGGGACTAACTAGGGGTGCTGTCGTCCTCTCTATCTAGGCTTTTCGTGCATCTATTGGGTTCTAACCCCGGAAACTACCCACATGGGTGGATCTTCTCCTTTCTCCTAATCCAATACAGCCATTCCCTGACTGATATACGGAGTACCATCTCCGGCCGTCTATATATAGACTGGCAGCAAAGTAACTGGCGGATTAAGGGACGCCGACAAATCTATAGGGGACTCGCTCACGCAGCCCCTTATGGGTAAAGATAGACTATAGAGAGGCTGAATTTAGACGACAGAAAACCCCTTCAGACACTGGGTTCACTAATGAGATAGTTCAGCCTGGGGGACTATTTTTTCATTATGAACCCAGGCGCTTGAAATTGACCAATGCATACTGAGGGTCAATCAGCCCCAACTTTTCTCACTACGAGACAATCTGATATAGTACCGATATATATCAGAATACTGTCCGGTTTAACTGATAGTGATGATTCGTTGGTTGTGTATTCTGAGAGCAAGCTAAGGAAGTGACAACCGTACTTTACGGAATTCCTTTAACAGAAACTGGTGGTAAAACCGTGAATCCACCGCGGAAAAACCCATATTGTTAACCTTTCCACCAACCCTGGTGACGATTGGTCCACGTAAAAAGGACTGCATATTAACTAACGGTATATCTACCTTTTGCTTCTGAGGAACTATCCAAAAATCGGATAGGGAAACGCGTCGAGCCTATTATTGATCGTTGCTGCACAGCGCTATGGCAAGATGGGAGCCCACAGACTCTTATCTGCCTAGTGCTATTGCAAGCTCTTTTTTTTGAGCTATTAGATCCAGCACCACTGACGTGCAAGAGCCTGTTTGAAGGATCTAGACACAAAATACCTAAGTGCACTATAACTAGATCCTTAAACAAAATATCAAATATGCAAATGAATATTGTGGCATAATTGGGGATTCACCTTAAGACCGCATATTCATCTAGGAGATTTTTTACCAATAACCTAGAGGTGGATTTACACCCCGAATAGCGGAATTTAGCAGGATCTTGCCAATAGAGCCTACCTGCCTCTAAATATGTACCTCTAACAACAGTGTTCTGAAGATTCGCATCAATCCATACGGGACATCTTCAGATACACCGTGAGGGACAAATACATCTTTCTCCACGAATTATTGAGGAGGTGAATTCCCTATTCAATCCTGAACCAGGGTCACACACCCCTTTTTTGGTTTTTCTTTTCTGTTTCGTCCTGATTTATGTTTGTTAGTGTCATTGTAAGCCCATGTTTTTAAAATAATCGAATAAAGTTAGTAATTTTTATATCTATATCTGTGAAGGGTTTCGAATTTTCAACATATAGATTTTCATACCACTGTGATTTCCACTAATAAAATCCACAAGCCCAACTGCTAGCCCATGCATACCCTCCCCTGACTCCTTTAAATGTGCGCTCTGGAACTGCCAGTCAGCATGTAACAAACTCCCCACCATCCACGACTTTTTTACTGTTAAATCTTTAAATCCGCTCGCTCTCACAGAAACGTGGATACAGCAGTCTGACACTGCCTCCCCTGCTGCACTGTCTTACAATGGCCTGCAGTTCTTCCATACCCCGAGACCAGATGACAGGCGTGGCGGAGGAGTAGGTGCTCTTCTCTCCCCGAAATGCACCTACCAGGTCATCCCCCCTGTACTCTCACTCACTTTTCCATCCTTTGAAGTACATATGCTACGGCTTTTCCGTCCGCTGTCCATGCGAGTAGCAGTTATCTACCGCCCCCCAGGTGCTACTTGCCTGTTTTTGGTCCACTTTGCTGCCTGGCTCCCCCACTTCCTATCCTGTGAAATTCCAACCCTCATCTTAGGTGATTTTAACATCCCCACTAACGACCCCAACTCCCCATCTGCCTCTCAGCTTCTTTCACTCACCTCCTCCCTTGGTCGCTCTCAACTCACAGCCTCTCCCACTCACAGGGATGGCAACACTCTTGCTCTGGTCTTCTTCCGTCTCTGCTCTGTTTCCAACTTCACTAACTCCCCTCTCCCGCTCTCAGATCATAACCTCCTCTCTTTCTCTGTCACGCTCCCTAACATCTCTCCAGACCCACCTACCTACTGTACCTGCAGGAACCTTAAGGCCATTCACACGCAGGACTTTGCTGAATCCCGCAGTCCTCTCTGTCCCCTATCTCTCTCCTCGCCTGCCCCAACCTGGCTGCCGCTCACTACAACACTACTCTCAAGCATGCCCTGGATGAAGTGGCGCCTCCCAGGACCCGAGCCATCCGATGTAGAACGCGGCAACCTTGGCTCACGCCTCAAACGCGCTTCATCCGGCGGTGCTCTAGAAGTGCTGAACAGCTGTGGAGGAAATCGCAAACGTCCGCAGACTTCCTCCACTACAAATTCATGCTCAGAACCTACAACCTCGCCCTTCATCACGCCAAACAAGTCTATTTCACCTCTCTAGCCTCCTCACTATCGCACAACCCTAAACGGCTCTTTGATACTTTTCACTCCCTTCTCAGCCCTAAACCGCAGCCCCGGTGACGGATCTCAGTGCCGAAGAGCTGGCTGCTTACTTCAAAAAGAAAATTGATGACATCCGTCAGGAAATTACTTCCCAATCCCAGACTAGCCCTGACCCTAGTCTTGTCAGCACTGTATCTAGCTCCTGCTTACTGTCTGTACTCAGACCAGCGACAGATGAAGTCTCCAAATTGCTCTTCTCTGCTCGCCCCACCACCTGCGCTAGCGACCCTCTCCCCTCCCACCTCCTCCGATCCCTTTCCCCGATGGTTATTCCCCATCTCACCACTATATTCAACCTCTCTCTGACCTCTGGCATCTTTCCCTCTTCTTTCAAACACGCCATCATATCCCCACTGCTAAAGAAGCCGACTCTTGACGCGACTGATGCTGCCAACTACCAACCCATCTCAAATCTTCCCTTCATCTCCAAACTACTAGAACGCCTGGTTTACTCTTGCCTTGTAAGCTATCTATCAGAGCACTCTCTCCTAGACCCCCTACAGTCTGGTTTCCGACCTCAACACTCAACAGAAACTGCCCTTACTAGGGTATCCAATGACCTACTAACAGCCAAATCGAGCTTTTCACACACTCTACCATCCACGGAGTAGTGGGAAAGTAAATCCAAAAGGCAATGGAGGAAACGGGCAAATTTTGAATTGAGTGTCTCCTATTAGTTTTTCTTTTTCTCCGGAGGGTACATGCCACAGTAGCCAAGTTTGGGAAATGATTCTTTTGTTAATTTTGTCATAGGTCTCTCTAAGGAATTGTCAATAATGCATTCTGTAGTTTCTGCTTCTCTCTCAGGTCCTACAGACGAGTGTCACAATCTGAAACCAGGTGACAGGGTCTATGTGAAAAGGTTTGAGAGAAAAGCCTGGTTTGAAGGTCTCTACCAGATGTTGTTCACCACCCCAACTGCAGTCAAGCTCGAAAGAAAGTCCACTTGGATCCACACCTCACACTGCAAAAAGGCCCTGGGTCCCGGAGCACAGAACTCATGATCCTGCATACTCTTTACAGGCTATGGGCAGGGTTGGGGACCTGGGCGGAAGTGGCTGTCACAGTGAAATTGTGGTACAATTCCTCTAACACACACAAGTAGCCACATACACCTTTGACTACTGTACATTAGCCCCCTGTTTCAGGGGATCAGAACAAATTAATACAATCAATAAGACTACACTGAGGGTGAGAATCCAACACCGCATCGTGCTAAGAGACAAACTGACGATCCAGGTGGCAGGTTTGATCCACCTGTATGTATGGAGAGAGAGAGAGAGAGAGAGAGAGAGAGAGAGAGAGAATAAGAATGTTGATAAAGACACCCCGGGCAATACAACAGAGTGATTTGTCCCCTTATGGATCTGTCTCAACAGAAGCAGGGGTGACCACTCTAGTTTCCCAGCCATTAGAATAGAATAGCATGTGTGTTGTAGATCCCTTCTGTGTCTATTAGGTCTTCGCGTTTAGTTAGTTAGGATTAGTTGTCGGGGAAGGGATTAGCCCTTGAACAGCTGACCAACAATGATAGGTAGGGCATAGATCATAAGCTAGAGATAGGGAAAGCAAACCTTACCCCGTCCTGTAGAAGTTATAAAGTATCGTTTATTTAGAGACAGTTTCTAGGGGGGATTGAGAAGGTACAGGCTCATAAAATGGAAGAATCTGTCTCAAAATGGCCGCTGGATACAAAATGGAGCATTATAATATATAAATAAGTTTGTGCGTAGTGAAACAATAATTCAAGCAGAAATAACTTTAGAGCATGAGATTCGGTGCAATGTCTAATGATTTGTTTTTATTCTTCCGAGAACCAAGCCTGGAACAATCCTTATCAGAAGAAACTCCTCCACGCCATGAGGTTTGGAAAAAAAGAACAAATTGTGCTAACGAGATATTACAACCGTCTAGAAGCACAAGGGAGGACCAAGGAGTACGAGATAACGCCGGGAGAAACAGACATTTGAAGGATATTACACATATATTCTCACGTTACGCTATTACTGAACAATGCATGATTCTTAATGTTTGTCTAAGCCAATGAGATTAACGCTGTGACTAATGACGTATTCCTTTCCTGTATTAGAACTATACCAAAGTGAATAAACTTTCAGTGTACGCGCCTTAAGCAGAGTGGGCTGTATACTTGCCGCGGCTTATCTCTACGTATCTGTGGGAACTGATAACTATAAATGATAGTTTTTGGCCTCCTTGATGCATCCAGGTATGAACTAATTTGAACCCCAAGGCCTGAAAGGTTAATGTGACCGGTCATGTGTGGTGGTCCTTAACAGTTTGACACTGTTTACCACAAACTCCTCCTCAAGATGCTTCGCTCCATTGGCCTAAAGGACACTGCTCTCTCCTGGTTCTCCTCCTACCTATCTGACCGCTCTTTCAGTGTCGCCTTTGCTGGCTCTACCTCCCCTCCTCTTCCTCTTGCTGTTCGGGTCCCCCAGGGCTCGGTCCTCGGCCCCCTTCTTTTCTCTATCTACACAGCCCCTATTGGACAAACCATCAGGAGATTTGGCCTGCAATACCACCTGTATGCTGACGACACCCAGCTATACACCTCTGCCCGTGACATCTCTGCACCTTTCCTCCAAAACATCACCGACTGTCTGTCGGCTGTCTCTAACACCATGTCCTCTCTCTACCTAAAACTAAACCTCTCTAAAACTGACTTACTGGTATTTCCACCCTCCACTAACCGACCTCATCCTGACATCTACATCTCAATGTGTGGCGCCACCATAACTCCTAGACAACACGCCCGCTGCCTTGGGGTCATATTTGACTCTGATCTCTCTTTTACCCCCTACATCCAATCTCTGGCCCGAACATGTCAGCTGCACCTCAAGAACATCGCAAGAATCCGCTCTTTTCTCACAGTGGACACGCTAAAAACGCTTACTGTTGCCCTCATCCACCCCCGGCTCGATTATTGCAACTCGTTGCTGATCGGCCTCCCCTGCACCAGACTCTACCCTCTCCAATCCATCCTGAATGCGGCAGCCAGGCTCATCTTCCTGTCCAGCCGCTACTCGGACGCCTCTGCCCTGTGCCGGTCACTGCACTGGCTGCCCGTTAAATTCAGAATTCAATTTAAACTCGTTACCTTCATCCACAAAGCCCTCCACAGTGCAGCGCCCCCCTTTATTGCTTCCCTCATCTCAATCCATCACCCAGCCCGGGCTCTCCGCTCTGCTAATGAAACCAGACTGAGCGCCCCTTTAATTCGAACTTCTCATTCCCGCCTCCAAGACTTCTCCAGAGCAGCACCGGTCCTCTGGAACGCACTCCCAAAGGCTACCCGGGCAATCCAGGACTCGCAGAACTTCAGGCGTGCTCTAAAAACGCACCTCTTCAGGGAGACAAACCGCATTCCCTAAACAAACCACTCTGTACTCCGCCTGATAACATGCTCCCTGACCTACTGACTGCAATCCCTGCTAGCCATCATAAACCGCTCCTGCAGTCATACTGTTTCTGCCGTCACACGGCTAAATGTCTGACCATTGTCTATGTGTATAACATCGCTCACTCTTCCACTTCGCCATACTGTGCACATCTCCAGCCCCTTTACCTTCTGTATCACCCAACTATTCGTAGTACGTAAGCTCGTTGGAGCAGGACCCTCACCTTTATTGTATCAATCAACTGATTACTATATGTAACTGTGGTTCTGTAATTTTTGTATTTTGTCTTTCTGTATTCCCCCTGTCTATGTAAGTGCTGCGGAATATGTTGGCGCTATACAAATAAAGTTTTTTATTATTATTATTATCTCTGCACTGGGCTGGAGTTTGCTCACTGCCTGTGATGTGCTGCTGTACAGAGTCCAGGCCGTCGTCTCTCCTGGGCATTAGACCTGAATCTGGGTCTCTGCAGCCTGCAGATCACCATTTGGAAAACGTTTTTGATAAATATGCAGCTATGCCATGCCCAGACATCACATGTGGCTACCAGAGCTACAGCCTGCAAAAAGCAAGTTCTACAATCAAGATGGCAGACAGAAGCTGGATTACTCTAGTCTTAAAAATGTTGTACCAAGAGTACTTGTTCTCCTCTATCTACAGGATAGGTGAGAACTTGATCTGTGATGATCTCAGCACTGAGAACACCTACTAAACTTAAAAAGGAGGCCCCTGCATTTCCTGTCCCATTGTCATTGTGGAGTTACCCCCCCCCCCACACACACACACACAGTGGGGAAGAGACTAAAAGGAGCATTGGTTGTGCAAGTACTCCATTGACTTTCAATGGAACTACAGAGATACCCAAGTGGCATTCACTCAGGTATTTCCTTTAGCCCCGTTGAAATAAATGAAGTACAAATTGTGCATGCACAGCCAGCTATCCCTTCAAACGGATGTCAATGCATGGGAAGAAGCACACTTTTCAAGATCAACAATGGGTGAGACCCACTGATCAGAAAGTTACCCCCTTATCCTGTGGACGGGGATAACTTGGAATCTTGGTACAGCCCCTTTAAAGGGTTTTTTTTTTTTAATACACCCGATTATGGCACATTGGTCGCAATGGAGGATGAGTATTATAAAAAAAAACAAAAAAAAAACCTCTGCGCTGCTCCCCTGCCATGAGGCTCTGGTCCTCTGATGCTTTGTTTATTCTGTCTGCAGGGGTCATGCGCGTTGTTTATCCATGTGACCACTGCAGCCAATAGCAGGACTGACAGGGAGGTCATCAGTGACATCCCGAAAACCTGCCAGGACGTTCTACATTACGGTTTACAGGAGATCATCGGGTCTTCTGGCATGGTGGAATCATCTGTCAAAGTGTTGGGTGTTGGGTACTACATTCCTTTGGGACTTTGTCAGGCCCCCAACATCTTTTACGATACTATAATTGTTCTGTTTAGGTTACTTTGTTTCTATAGAAGTGGACAACACCTCTTCACGGGTCACTATTGACCCCACGGTGAAGTTCTTGTAGTAGAAACATTGTGGGGTCATATCAGACCCCATTTTAACAGGGTTTGCCCAGCTGGTGGGGTATCCACAGGATAGGTCATCAATAGTAGATTATGGTGGGTCAATCGCTAGGGACTGCTGGTCTCATGCACTGAGCTGATTTTTACAGTAGCCAAGCATTCACTTCAACTGGATCTTGGCCCATAATATTAAGCCTGGCCACTGCAGTGGGATTGGAGTGGTCTGCTTCCTGCAGAAATCAGCTCATTGCACAAGTATACCAGAGAACAGCAACTGACCCCTACAATCAACTATTAGGGTATGTTCTCATGTAGCAGAAAAGCTGCAGATTTTCCACAGCAGAAACCCTATCAAACTCCACACTATTAGTACAGATTTTAACTCAAAATCAGCGGCGTATGCGCAGCTGATCTAAGCCTGTGTAACACTTCTCTCACCTCGCAATACTGCGTGCTGCTGTACTCAACACAGCACACAGCGCACACCAGCAACTGCTACTTCACCATGACAAAAAAACAATCCAGCCATCGAAGAAACCACAAATAATGCACTATTATAACAGCACCAAAGGTGGAGCAGACACTTACAATCCATAAAGTGCATGGGAGCGTTAATGATTGTGCTTTGAGAATCTCAATATTTCCCAACCTTCTCGGACATTTGGGTCCTTAAGAACATCCAGCCATTGGATTCTTCCTACCCTCTTTCTGAGTCCATTAAAATCTATCTTCTGAAATCCAACCTTGAGATCTGAGTCTTATCAGGTCATCCTTCCCTTGTTATCCAAAATTCAAGGATAGCATGATCACTGCCTCCTAAGGACCCAGCCACACGTACTTCCTCAACCATTGCCTCTCTGTTGGCAAGAATTAGGTCCAAGATAGCAGATCCCCTTGTTATCTCTTCCACCTTCTGGAAGATGAAGTTGTCAGCAAGAGCGGATAAGAATTTGCTGGACCCATTACTTTTGCCGAAAAAATTCTCAACAAATGTCTGGACAGTTAAAATCTCCCAAGATCACTAGGTTGTGCTTTGGCCATTTGATGTAGAAAGAGTTCATCCATATCTTCTGCTTGTCCAGGTGGCCTATAGTAAATGCCTACAATGGTGTCCTTTCTGTTGTTCTCTCCATGTATTCTTACCCAAACAGTTTCTACATAACTACCATTCCCCGAAGCTTGAATCTCTGTGGAGATATATGCTTTCCTAACATACTACGCAACATCTCCTCCTCTTTTATTAGGTCTGTTTCATATAAATAAGTTGTATCCTTTAAGCCTTGTATTCCAATCATATAGGCATCATGGAAACCTGGTGGGATGATGCATGGCATCATATTTCTCTTCCTGTGTTAGCAGCTCCAATTCTCCTTGTTTGTTTCCCATGCTCTGTGCATTTGTGTAGAAATATTTTAGTTTGTGATCAGTGTCTCTTACTCCTCTACTTTCCTTCTGAATTTTTTGTCTTTGTTCTTTCTTTCCACTTCTAATGACAAGGTTCTCAACTGTACTCTTTCCCTTCCCATTCAAGGTTCTCAACTGTACTCTTTCCCTTCCCATTTTATTGTAAAAATAGTGCTCCAGCAGCACAGAGTATCTCAGAGAATACAACCTGTCCACCCATGGTTACACCAGCAGGGACAGGGTTGCATGTGACGAATCGCTGCAATGATAGTGGATGGTGCAGGATTATGCAGGTCCTACTGTCAGCCCAATGTGGGGATGCCATCGGATGAACCTCACATTACATGGGGTAAATACGTCTCGCTTGTTTTAGATCAGTTCACACTATTAAAAGGAAATTCCTGAAGAGTAAAAGAGCTGATCTGTCATGACAATGAAGACGTAGCCGTCAAATCCCAAGCTGTAATTCCCAGGCCCAATGCTGAATGCCTGCTGAGCCGATAACATCTCCGGTCGCTTCCTGCAAATGAATCCTGAAGATGACACTTCTGACTAATCAGCTTAATTCTGCAACAAAAGTGAAACGGGGCTTTAAAGGGAAACAACGGGGAAACAGATCCATCCAACTAAAATTATTCCTCTCATCACTATAGAAAAACTTATCTGTAGAAGACTGAAAACCCTAAAATCTGCCAAAAAGGGACAATTGACAGTGGTGCGTAATATCCCAACTGGCCCTTCCAACTAGAATCATAGAGTTGGAAGGGTCCTCCAGGGTCATCAGGTCCAACCCCCTTATCAATGTAGGATTCACTACATTATCCCATGCAGATGTCTGTCCAACCTTTGCTTGAAGACTTCCACTGAAGGAAACCTCACCGCTTCCTGTGGCAACCTGTTCCACTCATTGATCACCCTCACTGTCTAATAGCTTATCTGTGTCTTCTCCCTTTCAGTTTCATCCCATTGCTTCTAGTCTTTCCTTGTGCAAATGAGAATAGGGCTGATCCTTCTGCATTGTGACAGCCCTTCAGATATTTGTAGACAGCTATTAAATCTCCCTTTGCTTTCATTTTTGCATTTGCAGACCGCTCACCATCCCAGTTGCTCTTCTCTGAACTTGCTCCTCTCTGAACTTGCTCCAGTTTGTTGATGTCTTTTTTAAAGTGGGGTGCCCAGAACTGGACACAGTATTCCAGATGAGGTCTGACTAAGGAAGAGTAGAGGAGGATAATTATCTCACGTGATCTAGACTTTATGCTTCTCTTAATACATCCAAGAATTGTGTTTGCCTCTGTTGCTACTGCATCACATTGTTAACTCATGTGCAATCAGTGATCTATTAGTATACCCAAGTCTTTTTCACATGTGCTGCTGCTTAGCCCAATTCCTCCCATTCTGTATGAGCTTTTTTCATTTTTCTTGCCTAGATGTACCATTTTTGCATTTCTCCTTGTTAAATACCTTTCTGTTAGTCGCTGCTCACTGTTCAAGCTTGTCTAGATCTTTTTGAATCCTCTTTCTCTTCTCCGGTGTTAGCCATCCCACCTAGCTTTGTGTCGTTGGCAAACTTGATCAGTTTCCCCTCAATTTATAAAAATGCTGACCCCCACTGGCCTAGGACAGAGCCTTGTGGTACCCCACTTGAGAAATTCTTGCAGTTGGATGTGCAGCCATTTATTACCACTCTGAGTACGATCACTCAGCCAGTTGTGAATCCACCTAGCAATTGCCTTGTTGTTCCCATATTTAGTCATTTTTTCAATAAGAATGGTATAAGATACTTTGTCAAATGCTTCACTAAAGTCAAGATCTACTATATCTACTGACACATCAGCAATGCTTCTGTCTCAAATAACCTAGTAAAACGCAAGTAACCCCTGCAGCGAAATTTGGATCCATTTAACCAGGCCATGTTTTTCCGATGCTCAGTGATACAAGTTTGGCACTCTGTTTCTTTTGGATTCACACTGAAACTTATCCACTGAAAACTAGATTGCATGCTGCACTACAGGTCACAGAGATCATTTCTATACAGAAATTATATTATATAATTTCCAATTGTACGAGTGTTGGGGGCTCTAATAAAGGGGCAGAGCGCTCTAATAAAAGGGGCGTTCTATGTATGTATTAGACTGCAAAAAATTACCTCCTCTCATAGGCCTTAGCTGGTGATTTCAGAATGGTTTCGGTTGGATGAGGGTCAGTCTTTCCATAACAAAACTCTTAAACAAAAACTAACACAAGAGTAAAAAGATAAATCCCAAATGTTTCCGTTGGACAAGTTCTACATCTCCCCCACCCCCCCTCGCACCCTGCCTGGATCCGTGTTGGCTTTTCATCATTACGCTCATGTAAATGAGACCTACGTTGAATTAATTAGCATCAAGAGATTAATGAGGAGAGCGTTTCCGAAAGGTTAGACTTTAATTTATTGAATTATTTAATTATTATTGTTGTTGCGCAGTAACCTCGGGGCTGCAGAAACTTCTCTATATAAAGATGAAGGGTTTTGCGGCTGCTGTGTATAATATATACCAGAATGATAGTAAAGGCTACCCATTGCTGACTGGCAAAGTTATCATCTAAGTTGGCTTATAATATTTACTCCTGGAGCTACTCCATGAGACGAGGCCTCATACTTTTTGGTCTCCTTGTTGTTTTTCATGAGCAGTTTCTCCATCCTGGGATGAGTCTGTGGTGTTGAGATTGTAGGCTCATTCACAGGGGGCTTTGGCCAATCAGAGTATATTCTGTTGTGAGATTACTTCATGTGCCAATCAGCTGTCAGCACCTATAGCCATATACTTAGAGGACGGGACAGCGGTGGAACTCCTAAATGAATTGGGGATCATATCAATTAAAGGGATTATCATGCTATTGTGAGAGTGATCAATCTAAATTGTTTTAAATACATTGATCTTTTGGGTTTTTGCGACACTGCTTAAAGGGGTTGTCCGGCCATAAACATTAGGTCTCATTACTTCTGTTTGCCAATTTCCATGCACTTTGTAATATACATTGTGCATGGAAAATGAAGCAAACAGAAGTTTTGGACTTACCTGAAGGGATGCCCCCCCCCTGTGTTGCTCCTCCGTCGTTCCTGGTTACCACAAGAATCTTTTCTTCTTGTCGGCCCAGCTCTTGTCGGCGCGGGAACGAGCCCCTTCTCATCCGCGCATGCGCAGTTCTTCTCTCTGCAGCCGGGACCGATATACGATCATCTTGTGTGCAGGGGGGGGGGAGGATGGAAGAGCCTCAGAGCAGGAACTAAGCTTCCGCCCCCTCTCTGCCTCCTTTCCGCCCCTCTGCACTATTTGCCATGGGGAGAGCCGAGACGGGGGCGGGGCTAATTCTCGGACCTTAGCCCCGCCCCCGTCTCTCCTCATTGAAAATAGTGCAGAGGGGCGGAAAAGAGGCAGAGAGGGGGCGGAAGCTCAGTTCCTGCTCTGAGGCTCTTCCATCCTCCCCCCCCCCCCTGCACACAAGAAGATCGTATATCGGTCCCGGCTGCAGAGAGAAGAACTGCGCATGCGCGGATGAGAAGGGGCTCGTTCCCAAGCCGACAAGAGCTGGGCCGACAAGAAGAAAAGATTCTTGTGGTAACCAGGGACGACGGAGGAGCAACACAGGGGGGGGGGGGGCATCCCTTCAGGTAAGTCCAAAACTTCTGTTTGCTTCATTTTCCATGCACAATGTATATTACAAAGTGCATGGAAATTGGCAAACAGAAGTAATGAGACCTAATGTTTATGGCCGGACAACCCCTTTAAGACGTGTAAAAGCAAAAAAGAGCAACAGGCTCCAGACAGAACTAACCTGTCTAGTTGCTGGGCAAGAAAATCTCCAAGATTAAGGCATTAATATATATGGTTAAAGATATTTTCTTGCCATAAGATCAATAAATTCATGCATCATATATTAACCTTTAAAATGATTTGCTGACAAAAATGTTATACATGTTGTCAATCAGTGATAGAACAGTTAGCGGCTGGTTATTTGTATATAATAAGATCTTTGAGCTGCGATTCAACACACTTCGGCGTTGTCAAAGTTCTTCTCCAGTGCACTGTACAGATAAACATACGTGATTGATAAGGCTATGATACCCTTTGAGTATTATCCAAATTGAACCGAATATGCTAAAATTTATGGTGGAGAATGCGGGCAAGCAGATTGTTCTAAGGACTGTCAGAGTCTTCAGACGGTAGACACTGGACAAACACAAAACCGTGGTTAATAAGACTTTTCTCACACGTGTTTGTTCGTTTCTGCTGTCTTGAGAAAAGGTACAATCCTCTGTTTCTAATCCACTTGTCAAATTATTAACCAGTGTATTGTGTGCGAATGAATAGACAATGTCCGGACTGTGTGTGCATAGTAAGCATGGGGACTCATGTTAACATTGTTGTGCCTCTTTGTTTTGTAGTTGTGCGTTAAAATGATGAGAGACCAAAGGAAGGGCTCCTCCGCTACCAAACTGATTTAATTGGAACCTGGGATTCTACTGCCTGACTTATTTAACTGAAATTTGAGATTCCGGACTAACAGGTTAAGGACTTATCTGGAAAGTATATTATTAAGTCATACTGGGAACGACTCTGCACATATGGGATGGGGAATTGAGGTAGTATCTGTTCTGCGTACGGAGATATGACCGCAGATTTCATGGTTGTGGTAGGAGTACTCAGGGAGTACCAAGGAGTGTCTAAAAGGGTGGGTATGCCCAAAACTAGCTGTCTGGATGGTGATAAAAAAAAAAAAAAGATTTAGAGGCAAATGTGGAGGCTGGATAGACGATAATGGATTCACAATGAAAGGCTTTGTAAAGAAGTCCCTGCCTGGAAAAATGTGAGATTATAGTCAGAGCAAGTAGAAATTAGACCTAGAAACCGTTAGCCAAACCCATGGGGTGGAGCTAGGTGATATAAGGGAGGAAAAAATATAGGTAGGATTTCTCTAACATGATAGGTTTGCCCCCCCCCCCCCCCCTTAACACAGACCAACCTAGCAAAGAGGAAGTGTATTTCCATTTAAGTGGAATGTACATGTGTGTGCATATATTCTTGAAGCATGCACTATACAAGCATATGGTATAGCTAATATATTGGGTTTTACTTATTTGAATACTATTGAATTATGATGCTAAAACAGTAATAAGACAATTGTGTACTTGACAACCCTGATAAGTACATTGCAAAAGGAAGTTGATGAGAGGATCACAGTGTCTCAGAAAGTGCGTGACAGAGGATATAAGGAAGATGAAGTGAACGGATGTTATTCGTATAGTGGCATAAGTATGACTGAGGACAATCAGGAAGTGTTAGAGGAGGCAGCGTCAGCTTCTCATCCCTATCCACCCCCTCACAGTTATGGTTCCACAAGCAGTACTGTAAATACTTCATAGAGCGCAAACATGAGTGTTTAAAAAGTTTATATTTTGAATACATGCCAATAAAGTTATTTATATGCACTGCAAATCACATTAGTTGTAAGTAAATAACACTGCTTGCTTGGATTGAATGTCTGAAGACAAACAGGGCCGTATTGTGCTAAATGTGGTGTGGTGAAGGCGGTGAATGAAAGAACTGAGCAGTCAGGAAGTGATTTTGTGCGGTTTATACAATGTTGGGCTAAAACACAGCTGGACATGAGCCATATGACTCTTAGCCCCATCACACAAAAGAAAGGCGAAACTGAGACGCACTTTTACGTTAGACTACATGGCTGGACATGGGGCTTAAATCAGATTCAGCAGCAGATGAGAGAATGCTACGCTGCTCATTTCTAGATGGGGTACATGAACTCATCCGGAAGGCAGTGTTCTTAGCCAGACCAGAGGCCAAGGCCATGAAGGCTAGAGACCTGTTGATGGTCTGCTGTTCTGTTGAACTTACATGGGAACAGACGAAGACCCAAGAAGTCTTTTTGGTGCAGGGCCATCAACCGAATTGTGGGTTATTTCCTAAACTCGATATCCCTCCTAACAAGAGGAGAGGTCCAGCGCAATTTAAATAGTACAACTGCTAGCAAGTGGGTCACTTTGTTCGCAATTGTCCAAAAGGCAGCCCACAAAAGACCTATGGTGGCCTCACTAGCCAATGAGAAATTGGGAATCTGGATGTCCCACACCGCCTTATTGCATCAGCCATCCCGAGGCAATACAACTACTTTTACTCTCCCAGGAAGTGAACATGAGTTTCTTAGAGGACACCAGAGCAGCAGGATCAGTCTTCAGAGCATTTGATTTAACCACAAAGTTGATTTTATGGGTGGTGGAACACAGGATTGTATTAGGAGGTAAAGAAATGGAGCTGCAAGAGATAAAACAATTAATCCCTTAAGGACATGGTTCCCCCCCCCCCACCCCCCCCACATTTTTGGTCTTTCCTCCCCCCTTTTGAAAAATCATAACTTTTATTTATCCATCGACATGGCTGTATGAGGGCTTGTTTTTTGCGGGTCGAGTTGTATTTTTCAATGGTACTATTTAATGTGCCATAATGTGTTTTATTCTAACTGGAGTGAAATGGGAAAAAAATGAAATTCTGCCATCTTTCAGTGCGTTTTGTTTCTACGGCGTACAAACTGCTACAAAAATGACCTTATAACTTTATTCTATTGGTCAGTACGATTACTACGATACCAAACTTATATTGCTTTTCTTTTGCTTACTACCGTATATTCCGGCATATAAGACCACGGGGCGTATAAGACGACCGTCCACTTTTCGTCTTATATGCTGGGAATACAGTGTGAAAAAAAAAATGAATACTCACCTCCGGTGGCGCTACTGCAGGCTCTCGCTCCCCCGTGCATGCTGGCAGAGCATTGCTTTCTGCAAGCAGGGCTTAAATGCCCCGCGTCCAGAAAGCGAATGCTCTGATTGGCTAACTTAGTCCGGCGTTAGGCAATCACAGCCATTGAATGACTTCATGAATGGCTGTGATTAGCTAACGCCAGACTAAGTTAGCCAATCAGAGCATTAGCTTACTGGAGGCGGGGCATTCAAGCTCCGCTTGCAGAAAGCAAAGCTCTTCTGGCGTGCACGGGGAAGAGACAGCCTGCAGCAGCGCCGTGGGAGGGGAGTATTCTTTTTTTTTTTTTCGGACACTGTATACCCGGCGTATAAGACGACAGTCGACTGCAGAGCAGATTTTTCGGGGTTAAAAGGTTGTCTTATATGCCGGAATATACAGTACTTTTATTTTTTTTCAAAGATATTTAATTTTTTTAAATGACTTTCTTTCACCGTCTTTTTAGAGCCATAACTTTTATTTTTTCGTTGACATAGCTGTGCGAAGGCTATTTTTTTGCGGGACGTCCTGTAGTTTCCGTTGTTACCATTCTAGAGTACATACGACTTTTTGATTTTGACGCTCTTTATTTTTCCTTCTGACTATGTTCATCATGTGGGGTAAATGAACACATTATTTTGATAGATTTGAATTTTACGGATGCAGCGATACCAAATATGTATTTTTGTTTTATTATTTTATTATAAATCCGGCAAAAGGCTTTTTAAACTTTCATTACCTTTTATTTTTTTAAATAATTAGTAAAACTTTTTAAAACTTATTTTTTTAGTCCCCAGAGGGGACAAGAACATGCGCTACTTTGATTGCTCCTGCAGTATAATGTAATGCCATAGCATTATATTACACCGCAATGTGACAGGCATTCTATCAACAGGCATGGCTTGATAGGCATTCTACTATGACAGCTCTGGGACCTTTCATATGGCCCCCGGCTGCCATGACACCTGCACGTGGCAGGCTGTACAGGACCCCCAGAACTTCGGTCAGGGGATTTAAATGTCGCTGTCAGAATTGACAATGGCATTTAAAGGGTTAACAGCTCCAATGAGCCGCATGGCTTATCATAGCTGTTGCAGGTGGTAGACGGCTGTAAAAAACATCCTGCGAACTCCCTTCTTTTATACCTCGAACTATAGAATTAAGGGGTAAACTGCTGCTTTACATGACACCCAGAATTTGTGGGTAGATTTTTGGTGCCAGAGACCTGCCCGGGCAAAACTGTCCATCGAGACCAAACCATGTTTTCAGGATCTCAAAAAATCCATTGCCTCAGCTCCAGCACTCAGCCTCCCCAATTATGATATACCCTTCACCCTTTTCTCACATGGAACATGTGGGAATGTAACATTCTGAATCCTGCCGCATTGCTTCCACTGAATTCAGAAGAAGGAAAAATAGAACTAGAGTCTGAACATCGAATACACGACTGTTTAGAGTTTATGGAGAATAAAACCCCATTGCTAAAACAGATTTTGAGTTTTTTGTAGATGGCTCTAGATAAAAAAACAGACAAACCAAAACAGACTATGCAGTGCTAACCAACAATAAGATAATTGTACAGAAACTGCTTCCTCCTGGGAAGTCTGCTCAGGAGGCTGAGCTGATGGCACTCGCTGAAGCGTGTGAACTGGCTGAAAGTAAGACTGTTAATGTGTACACTGACCCGAGGTGCGTTTTCGGAGTCCCATTCGATTTCGTACCCATGTGGCGCAGAGGAAATTTTGTTGGATCATCGGGTAAGCCAATTCGTAACCCAGAAGTAGTGTCTCTGTCGTACAAAGCTTTAGCTCTTCCAAAACAGGTAGCCATCATCAAAGTCCAGGCTCACACCAAAGAGACAACTCCAGAGGCTCTACGAAACCAGATAGCAGACGCAGCAGCTCAACCTCTTTAAATAAGGTAACAGATGTAACCTGTTTCCAACTGAACCAAGCGTAGATCTCTCCCTGTTGCTTATTTTACAAGAACAGGCTTCCAAGGGAGAAAAGAAGGAATGACACAGAAAGGGTGCAGAACTGGATGAGAGGGAAGTTTGAAGGAAAGGTAAACTCCTGTGCCTCCTCTGCTCTACTCTATGATGTCTAATTTGAGCCATGGACCAACTCACTAGTCAAAGGAGGTAATGTGTGGTATAATGTCTTCTGCTTGTATTGCCCAGGGTTCAATAATGCTGCGACCAGTTTGTGCAGAGATGCAAGACTTGCGCCCAACAAACCCAGGTAAAGTTACCTAAGTAACTCCTTGCTGTTACTCCAAGTCCAGACTACCTGTTCCAGTGGCTGCAGATTGACTACATACAGCTACCTGTGTGAGAGTTTTGTGATAGTTTACATAAACGTCTTTTCTGGTTACCCGGAGGCATGGCCTGTGAAAAACGCCAATGCCAAGACTACAGCTAAGAAATTGGTGAACAAAGTAATTTGTAGATATGATGTACCAGAAGTCATAAAAAGTGATAGAGGTACACCTTTCACTGGTCAGACACTTCGGGAGATCTACAAAGACTAGGAATTACTCAAGGGTTTTACACTGCTTATCACTCACAGAGTAGTGTTGAGGTAGAAAAGTTAACCCTTTCCAATCCAATTTGTATCCTGGTTTTCCTAGGGGGCTTACTCTTTTTCTGCCATTATACAATGGCGCTATCTAGCTGGCTAAAGCCAGTACTGCATGAGGTGACACATTGGATAGGTTCAAACAGCAGGGAGGGTGGCAATATACAGTAAGAGAACCTCGACGAATGTCTTCCAACATCGGAGCTGTACAGCCTTAAATTATAATGTCTTCAGACGTCAGAGAGTGGATTGGAAAGGGTTAAATGGCATCTTGAAGTTGAAAAAAAAAAAAAGAAAGCCATGGAGGAGACAGGGAAACTATAGCCAGAATGTCTTCTATTAGCCCTCTTTTCACAATCATACCTGACAGAAACATCGAGCTGTCCCCACATGAAGTAATGGTTGGTAGGGCCCCTGTAACAGGCCTGTATTTTCCTCAGCAGCTTCAGGCCCAGCATGGGAACCAGCAGTGTAACTAAAAGCTCAAGGACCCAGGAGCAAAAGTTCAGCTGGGCCCCTCCCCAAATCTGCACCCATACCTTGCTAATTTACATATATGCCTCTTGGCATAAGATTTCTAAATATTTTCCCGACTACATGAAAATCTATTCGTAGACACTTAGGCCGGTTTTACACAGCCGAGAAAGTCACGCAAGATTTGTGTAATGCGAGACGCACAAATCGCACGTGAATACGAAACCCATTTTTTAAAATGGGGTCATAAACATAAGTGATTTTTTTCCCCGCATCACACAAAAATATTGTGGCATGTCCTATCTTTGGACGTTCCGCTGGAACGCCTCACATCGAACATTGTTTTTAATGGGACCGGTACAGCATAAAGAAGTGCATGCAAGTGTGATGTGATGCAAGATTGAAAACAATGGGAAACACTCTGCGATCCTCTGCTGCGGCTAAAAGCATCACTACTATCCCCGATGTGATGCAAACTGGTTTTAACACAAAAAACCCTTGCATCCGTGGGGACATCGCATGCTGGCAAGCGTGATATCGGGCAGAGCTTGCACATGGCTGGATTTGCATTGCGGAATCCGGATTGGGCGTCTGCCTCTGGATTTCACAGCAAATACAGCCCATAGCATGCTATAGAAAGGCGTTTTTTTCTCTTCACAAGTGGAAATCAATCGTGATTTTCCGCTCGCTGAGGGAAAAAAAATCGCAGCACGTTCTATTTTATTGCGGATTCCACATTGAACTCAATAGAAGCCGTCCGACCCGCAGCCGGCCTAGGGCTGGGTTCATGGTTTTTTGTTGCAATATTGAACCACAATTAAAATCACAGCCAAAAACTGCATACATTATTAAAAAATGCATGTGGATTCAGACAATACATTTTAAAACTACATACAGGTTTCTGATGCGTTTTTTTAGTTGTGTGTAAAGTGTGCAATCATATACAGTATATACCCAGGTTATACCAGCTGTATGTATATAATTATATACAGGAGATCTCCAGGTTACACCAGCATGCTGCATATCCCTATATACAGTAGATGTATATCCCCCTGTATCCCTGTATATAGTGATGATGTAACCTGGAGATCTCCTGTATATAATTATATATGTACAGTTGATATAACATATACCAGCTATATATATTTAAGTACACTCCCCGCTCTACTCACCTCTGCAGCAATGTCTGGACAGCTTGTAAACGAAATTCCAGGACCTGTGGTCGCATAGCAACATGGATCACATGACCAGAGCTGACTCATGTGATCCACGTTGCTATGTGAGCACAGGCCCCCCTGGATTTTCATTTACAGAGGTGAGTAGAGAGGGGACCTAGACCCTCCGTCAGAGCCCCTGGTAATCGCTGGCTGGCAGTGCAGTGATAGACTGCAGTTCTGACCACTCACAACTGCAGCCTCTCAGTGGGAGGACCACGCGCCGTGCTAGTCTGCAGCCTGTAAATGGCTAGCGGCTCCCCTGGTAGCCCTCCCCCTCTCCGAGTGCCAACCTACGGCACAGCGCTACCTCCACTCCCTTTCCCACAACCACACACTGTCGTCTGCACCAATCACGCAGCCGACAGTGTTGACTGGCTGGTAATGCACTCGATGTGCATTTTGAATATGGCGGGGCCTCTGGGCCTCCCCATAGCACCTGGTCCTAATTGGTACGCCATTAATGGGGACCTTACCGCCCACGTGAGTGCATTACATCAGGAGTTAACTGTAACTCATAAACCTGTGTTTTTCTCGATTTCAGATCAGACTCAATAGAGGGCAGGGGTGTAACTAAAGGCTCAGGGGCCCAGGTGCAAAAGTTGAGCTTGGACGCACCCTGTCCCCATAGCTAAACCGTGTGGCATACAGCTGCAAAATGAATACATGATCTAGCCCATTGGCATTAAGCTTTGCAAACATGACTCATTTCCTGGACTATGTGGAAATTTGTTTGTAGCCCCTTAGGCCAGGCTCACACAAGCCTGTGATTACCGCATATTACACGTGCGTTGTAAACGCATTTGATACGCGGTAAATCGCTGGCAATCAAATACATTGCCATACGCAGTTGTGCTCACATTTTTGAGTGGGAATTGCGTCATGTAAAGGAACAAAAAAGAAACGCAGCAGGTTCCATCTTGCGGCGTATTACGCACGAAAGAGCCTTTTGTTCTCTATTGACGCATAATCAATGCTGCCCATATGCAATTACATTGCATATGGACAGCATGTATATGCTTCCTGGAGACGGGGTATTTAAGCCCTGCTCTGCTCTGTCGACTTGAAGGAGGACTTGACAGCCTGCAGCAGTGACGGAGACCAGTGCGAGGTCCGGAACTGCAGCGGTAGATGACTATTATTAGACACCCGCTTTTGAGGCAAAAATTGATATAAGACAGTGTCTTATTTTCAGGGGGACACGGTATTAAAAACCGCATGTGATTTAAACAATCCCAATCGCCCCTACTGTAATCTAATCTGCTACCACTACTGGGGTTGTTTCACTTTCGCTTCATCACTGTGACCAATCACAACTGCAGTCTTGCAGTCAGAGGGAGGGCCGCGTGTCGGGGGGAGTCTACAGCCTGTAACTGGCTCCTGGCTCCCTGGGTAATAGTTCCTTCCCTCCCTGGGTGGCACCCATAGCCAGCCCGCGGGCCACGATGGTAAAACGGCTTTTTGCCGGGGCTAAGGGGCCGACCGCAATTACAACCCCTAGTGGTATGCCAGTGATAGAGGGGTCACATAATTTGCTTCCAGAAGACTGAGTTGTCCTCCAAAGACGTGAGAAACGTGAGTTTGGAACTGAGATTTGATGGTCCATACCAGATCCAGCCAACTGCCACGGCAGTCAAATTGGGAGGAAAGGACACATAGATACACACGAGTCACTGTAAAAGGTTTTGGCGCCAGAGCCGAAGATGGACAATTCTTGGTATAGAGAGACTCGATGACACTAAAAGATAATTGAGACAATAAGTTTGTTACACATCATGAGACTCAGTGATTCAGAGAAACTTAAAAATTGCTGGATATACACATATAGCCCAATAGCTGCAAACACTAGTCATGGAAATTAATAAAGTGCTACATACCATATTCTGGTTGTTTGTAAGAAAAGAACTAAGACAGTTAGCAGGGTGGTAAACCCTAGACAACGCCCTTATAAAGATGCCCACCCAATGAGACACCAAAAGTCACAGTCTACCCAACCATGAGAGTTTCCCTCAGCCCTGAGGACCACTGGACTGGGAAATGTGGTGAAGATAAGTCCTTCCTTGAGAAAAGCCCGTTTGGTGAAAAAGTAATTTAACACTATACTGAAAAGCATGTCTCAGTCACTTTAAGACCGGGTTCACATGGGGCGGCACTACCGCGGAATTTCTGTGCAGACTTTCCGCAGGGAAATTCCGCCAGTATTTTTAAACCCGATACTAAGTAGCAGAGTGGACGAGATTTGCACAATTATTGCTCATGTGTTGCCGACTGTCCGCTGCGGACAAGCCGTGTGGAAACGGACATATGGTGCGGAATTCAAATTTGCGACATGTCAGTTGTATCGCCGTTTCCGCTGCGATCTGGCTGCGGGACGTTTCAAACAAGCGGAATAGTTCCACAACACACACCTAAAGACTTACAAAATACCACACCTATATATGCATGTATACATGCAGGTTATGAGGTGGAAATCTACAGCAGCAGATTAAGGTGCGTCTTTAGGTGCAAACTACGGGAATATTCTGCTTGTGTGAAAGGTCCTTGAGAACATGTTCTCACGTATTGTAATTGCGGTGGAAAATCTGGAACATTTCCGCATCAACAACTTTGTAAAAATATGCACTATTGGTGTAGATTTCTAATTGGATTTAGGTGTGGATCCACACACAAATGTTCCTGTCACCTCCGAATACTGAGCATCGCCATCTTTTCCCAGTAGTAGTTCAGTAGCGGTTTCCAGGTGATAGGAAAACCTTGTAGGCGCACAAATGACATCATAGGGGATAACCCCGTAGGCGCACAAATGACATCATGGGGAATAACCCCGTAGGCGCACAAATGACATCATGGGGGATAACCCCGTAGGCGCACAAATGACATCATGGGGGATAACCCCGTAGGCGCACAAATGACATCATGGGGGATAACCCCGTAGGCGCACAAATGACATCATGGGGGATAACCCTGTAGGCGCACAAATGACATCATGGGGGATAACCCTGTAGGCGCACAGGTGACATCATGGGGGATAACCCTATAGGCGCACAGATGACATTGGGGGGATAACGCTGTAAGCGCACAGATGACATCGGGGGGATAACACTGTAAACGCACAGATGACATCGGAGGGATAACACTGTAGGCGCACAGATGACATTGGGGGGATAACACTGTAGACGCACAGATGACATAGGGGGAATAACACTGTGAACGCACAGATGACATAGGGGGAATAACACTGTGAACGCACAGATGACATAGGGGGAATAACACTGTTGACGCACAGATGACATAGGGGGATAACACTGTTAACGCACAGATAACATAGGGGGATAACACTGTAGACGCACAGATGACATAGGGGGATAACACTGTGAACGCACAGATGACATAGGGGGATAACACTGTTAACGCACAGATGACATAGGGGGATAACACTGTAAACGCACAGATGACATCGGAGGGATAACACTGTAGACGCACAGATGACATGGGAGGGATAACACTGTAGACGCACAGATGACATAGGGGGATAACACTGTAGACGCACAGATGACATAGGGGGATAACACTGTGAACGCACAGATGACATAGGGGGATAACACTGTGAACGCACAGATGACATAGGGGGATAACACTGTTAACGCACAGATGACATAGGGGGATAACACTGTTAACGCACAGATGACATAGGGGGATAACACTGTTGACGCACAGATGACATAGGGGGATAACACTGTTGACGCACAGATGACATCGGAGGGATAACACTGTAGACGCACAGATGACATAGGGGGATAACACTGTGAACGCACAGATGACATAGGGGGATAACACTGTAAACGCACAGATGACATCGGAGGGATAACACTGTATGCGCACAGATGACATTGGGGGGATAACACTGTAGAAGCACAGATGACATAGGGGGATAACACTGTGAACGCACAGATGACATAGGGGGATAACACTGTAAACGCACAGATGACATCGGAGGGATAACACTGTAGACGCACAGATGACATCGGAGGGATAACACTGTAGACGCACAGATGACATAGGGGGATAACACTGTGAACGCACAGATGACATAGGGGGAATAACACTGTAGACGCACAGATGACATAGGGGGAATAACACTGTAGACGCACAGATGACATAGGGGGAATAACACTGTAGACGCACAGATGACATAGGGGGATAACACTGTTGACGCACAGATGACATCGGAGGGATAACACTGTAGACGCACAGATGACATCGGAGGGATAACACTGTAGACGCACAGATGACATTGGGGGGATAACACTGTAGGCGCACAGATGACATAGGGGGATAACACTGTTGACGCACAGATGACATCGGAGGGATAACACTGTAGACGCACAGATGACATCGGAGGGATAACACTGTAGACGCACAGATGACATAGGGGGATAACACTGTGAACGCACAGATGACATAGGGGGATAACACTGTGAACGCACAGATGACATCGAAGGGATAACACTGTAGACGCACAAATGACATCGGAGGGATAACACTGTAGGCGCACAGATGACATTGGGGGGATAACACTGTAGGCGCACAGATGACATCGGGGGTAACACTGTAGGCGCACAGATGACATCGGGGGGTAACACTGTAGGCGCACAGATGACATCGGGGGGTAACACTGTAGGCGCACAGATGACATCGGGGGGGATAACACTGTAGGTTTACAGATGACATCGGGGGGGGGGGATAACACTAAGTTTACAGATGACATCAGGGGGGATAATACTGTAGGTTTACAGATGACATTGGGGGGGACATTGTAGGCTTACAGATGACATTGGGGGGGACATTGTAGGCTTACAGATGACATTGGGTGGGAGAACACTGTAGGCTTATAGATGACAATGGGGGATAACACTGTAGGTTTAAAGATGACATTGAGGGGAAGGCACTGTAGGTTTACAGATGACATTGAGGGGGGGGGGGCTGTAGGTTTAGAGATGAAATTTGGGGGGGGGGGGGAAGAACACTGTAGGTTTAGAGATGACATTGGGGGATAACACTGTCTGTCTATAGATAACATTGGGGGAACAACACTGTAGGTTTACAGATGACATTGGGGGGAGAACACTGTAGGTTTACAGATGTCATTGGGGGGAGAACACTGTAGGTTTACAGATGTCATTGGGGGGGGACGTTGTAGGTTTACAGATGACATTAAGGGGGGGGGGAGAACACTGTAGGCTTTCACATGACATTGGGGGGGACGACACTGTAGGTTTACAGATGACATTAGGGGGTTAACACTGTAGGTTTACAGATGACATTGGGGGAATAACACTCTAGGCGCACAGATAACATTGGGGGATAACACTGTAGGTTTACAGATGACATTAGGGGAACACTGTAGGTTTACAGATGACATTGGGGGATAACACTGTAGGCGCACAGATGACATTAGGGGAACACTGTAGGTTTACAGATGACATTCGGGGATAACACTGTAGGCGCACAGATGACATTGGGGGGATAACACTGTAGGCGCACAGATGACATTGGGGGGATAACACTGTAGGTGACACGGGGGTGGGGAAGGGGAATAACACTGTAGATGCACAGATGACATTGAGGGGGGATAAGAGGTAGGCGTACAGATAACAACCCGGAAGGAAAACATCCTAAACGCACATGTGACATCGGTTGAGGTAAGTGGGATAGCACTGTAGACACACAGGTGACATCGGGGAAATAACACTGTAGTTGCACAGAGGACATTCGGGGGGGGGGGGGGGGGGGGGGGTAACACTGTATAGAGACAGATAACATTAGCGGGATAACGTGGTAAGTGTACAGATATGGGGGGGCTAGCACTGTAAGCTGAGTAGAGGAAAATAATCGTCATATGTGCAGATAATCTATAGATTACTATAGAAACATTATGTAAAGACAAGACTGCTGCTCGCCCCCTCATCACACGCCTACAACGGATGTATGTGTGCAGTAACACGCCAGTCACGTCTGAATCATACTATAGACTGTATTCCACCACAAGAGCTCAGACATATATACAGTATGTGCTGTTTGTGGGTTACGACCTGTGGCGTCAGCGCCATTTGTGCGTCTGTATGGAGATGCAGTTCAGGGGTGACAGGAGCGCCGCGCACTCACCTGTGTGAATTATCTGCAGCCCTATAATAATAATGTCACACCATAAAGTTTAAACTGCGGAGAAGCAGATCGTAATTTTTCTACGGTGATTCCTTAAGCTGGAGGGTCAGTCGTGGTAAAAGATGGATGATTTATGGAGGTGACTGGGCCTCTTACTTTCCTGCCAGGCAGAGGGTTTATTATTGCACGACCCAATAGGACCCACTTAAAGCGTTGCACGGTATGTTGTGATCCGATGTGTCATGTGATCGGGAACTTTCAGATACCGCCGTCAGCCTTTCTAATGCAAATGAGGAAGAGGATTCGAAGGAATTAATGAAAATAATGACTGAGATTAAATATTGTGTCAGCTTTACTGTAACCATACATATAAAGTATTACCAGTGAGCTACACCTTCCAGACGTAGAAGTGGCGGGCAGTGGTGACATCATCAAAACATCCCCACCTAAATTCACCAGGGACTCCTGGAGTCATCCTATTCATCCAACAGTTTCTATTGAGAAGGTTCTTCATAGTAAGTTTTTTGTAAAAAGCAATGTGACTAGTAATGTGGCCACCATTACAAGAGTAGAATCACAGTAAATACCGGAAGAGACAGGGAGGCGGTACTAACTGTACCTACATCATATACAGCAGACAGGGAGGTGGTACTACCTGTACCTACATCTTTTATACAGGAGTCAGGGAGGCAGTACCATTTATATCTACATCATTTACAGGGAGAAAGAGGGTGGCGGTACTATCTGTATCTACATCATTTACAGGGTAAGACAGGGAGGCAGTACTATCTGTATCTACATCATTTACAGGGTAAGACAGGGAGGCAGTACTATCTGTATCTACATCATTTACAGGGAAAGACAGGGAGGCAGTACTATCTGTACCTACATCATTTACAGGGAGGCAGTACTATCTGTACCAACATCATCTACAGGTAGAGACAGGGATGCAGTACTATCTGTACCCACATCATTTATTGGGGAAGACAGGGAGGCAGTACTATCTGTACCTACATAATTTACAGGGAGTGACAGGGAGGCAGTACAATCTGTACCTACATCATTTACAGGGAGGCAGTACTATCTGTACCTACATCATTTACAGGGAGAGACAGGGAGGCAGTACTATCTGTATCTACATCATTTACAGGGTAAGACAGGGAGGCAGTACTATCTGTATCTACATCATTTACAGGGAGGCAGTACTATCTGTACCAACATCATCTACAGGCAGAGACAGGGATGCAGTACTATCTGTACCTACATCATTTATTGGGGAAGACAGGGAGGCAGTACTATCTGTACCTACATAATTTACAGGGAGTGACAGGGAGGCAGTACAATCTGTACCTACATCATTTACAGGGAGGCAGTACTATCTGTACCTACATCATTTACAGGGAGAGACAGGGAGTGAATACTATCTTTACCATAGTTTACCAGGAGAGACAGGGAGGCAGTAATATCTGTACCTAAAATCATTTACAGGGAGAGGCAGTACTATCTGTACCTACATCATTTACAGGGAGAGAAATGGAGTCAATACTACCAGTACCTACATCATTTAGAAGGAGAGACAGGGAGTCAATGCTATCTGTGCCTACATCATTACAGTAATGGTCTTTTTGAATGGATCAATTCTCTGTCCAATGTAACGAGCTGACAATGCATGCCGATTGTTTCTTTATATGGGCTGAGAATGACTGGTATGAGGAAGAGCGATCGTTACTATGATTGTTCTTCCTTACATAGTGGTCACAGATAAGCTGTTCATCGTCCTGGCAAAAGAGGGAGAGGTACATCTGACAAGCGTTTGTTTGTTAGGCTGACCCTTTTTCAGTTTTACATGGCCGGATCAAGGAAAAGTGTATTTGGGTGAACATTCTTGCCCTATTATCAGGCTACGTAAAAAGGCCCTTGAAGGTGTTTATGACTAATTTTTTTCTTACCATTGAACCTCCACCACCCCAAAGTACATTTAAATTACGTACTTCTTGTGAGCCAGAGTGCCCTTACGGTGTTGCAGCATGCAACCCTTGACATCACTGGATCTCCTAGCCCAGTTACATCCCATTAAATTGTCAAGTGAGCTTCTATTGTAGAAGCCCTGGCAGGTTTACGTCAGGTCACTGATGATGTCACGTTGTGGGGCTCCTATTGGCTGCAGCAGTAGGTGCGTAAACAACCAAAGGCAGCTGCAGGCAACACAAAGTTTTCTTTTAATCCATTTAGGACCAAGCACTGTAAATTTACGGTACTTGTTCCTGGACTTTAAACCCAGCCGATTGTAAAAATACGGTGCATGTTTAAAGCCCCTGCTTCTGCAATCAAGCAGGAGCATGTCGGGTTTTCAGCTGTTAGTGACGGCCGTGATTCCCTGCTACAGCAGAACTACAGGGTTGTAGCAGACCCTGATCAGCTCTGCCAGTGGCTATTGTCACTAACTATGGATGACCCAGCTACAGTGGAAAAGTGACAAATTAACCCCTTAGTGACCAAGCCTGTTTGCGCCTTAATGACCAGGCCAAATTTTGCAAATCTGACACGTGTCACTTTAACATGGAAAAACACCAGAAAGGTTTTGCATATCCAAGCGATTCTGACATTGTTTTTTCGCCACATGTTGTACTTCATTTAGGCGGAAAAAAAAGACCGATAGAATTTGTGTTTATTTATTAAAAGCGCCAAAATTGGGAAGATTTTGAAAAAATTTTCATTCTTTCAAATTTCCAACTGCAATATCTCAAATATGTGCAAACATAATATAGACATTTTTGCTAAGATATATATTTCCATCCGTTTACTTTATTTTGGGCGCACATTGGAAAAACTTTTTTTTTTTAACCATTTAGGAGACGTACAAATTTAACATTACTTTTCAGCATTTTGAGGAACACTTTGTTTTCCTACACCAAGCCAAGATTGGAAAGGCTCATAGGAGTCAAAATGATAGATACCCCCACAAATGACCCCATTTTAAAAACTACACCCCTTAACGTAATCACTGAGGGGTGTCATGAGTATTTTAACCCCACAGGTTTTTTTTTAGGAGTCAATGCAATTTAGAGGAGAAAAACTAAAATTTCATATTTTTGCAAATATGTCATTTTAAAGACAGGACTTTTTTTCTATAGTACACATGAAAATGAAGATTTGCAACCCAGAATGGATACCCCTGTTTGTCCCGTGCTCAGAAACATACCCATTGTGGCCCTAGTATTATGTCTGGATGCACAATGGGGCCCAAAATGAAAGGAGCAACCGGTGGCTTTCGGAACAGAAATTTTGCTTGAAGGAGATTTAAGCCCTATTGCCCACTTGTAGAGGAATTGAGTGACCAAAACGATGGAGAACCCCCACAAGGGACCCCATTTTGAAAAGTAGACCCCTTAACGAATTTATCTAGGGGTACGATGACTTTTTTGACTTCACAGTTTTTGAATGAATCTAAGCCAAGCAGACGGAAAAAATTATGATTTTCATTTTTTTGGCAATTGTGTCAATTTAAAAACAGTTTTTTTTGTACAGTGTACATAGGAATTAAGACGTTCACCCCAAAATGGATACCCCCTTTGTTCCCGTGTTCAGAAACATACCCATTGTGGCCCTAATCTACTTAAAGGAAACATGGCTAGGCCTATAATGGAAGAAGCACCCGTTGGATTTCAGGGTACAACTGAATAAATTCCAGGCCCCATTGCCCACTTGTAGAGCCATTGAGCGTCCAAAACGATAGAGAACCCCCACAAATGACCCCATTTTGAAAACTAGACCCCTTAACAAATTCAACTAGGGGTGTACTGCGTATTTTGACCCCACAGTATTTGAATGAATCTAAGCAAAGCAGAAGAAAAAAATTACAATTTTCATTTTTTTGGCAATTTTGTCAATTTAAAAACAGTTTGTTTTGTACAGTGTACATAGGAATGAAGACATTCACCCCAATATGGATACCCCTGTTTGTCCCGTGTTCAGAAACATACCCATTGTGGCCCTAAACTACTTACAGGACACATGGCTAGGCCCATAATGGAGGGAATGCCCGCTAGATTTCAGGGTACAACTGAATAAATTCCAGGCCCCATTGCCCACTTATACGGAAAAAAAATTGACTTCCTAAAAATAACCCCCCCCCCCCCCCCGCCATCCCCATTTTTTGGCATTCCCTAAATATTAGATAAAAGTAATAATATAAACTGCGTTTTATGTCCGAAGACAGGGGAAATTACGGAGGCTGGTTGGGTTAGGCACATGGGGCAAGAAAACCGGGTATCCCCCCTCCTCTCATACTTTTTGGGGGGTATTTCGTGACCTCAGCGGCGGGGATGGGGTGTAAAAAGTGGCGTTCCGTGAGTCTTCGTAAGCTTGCTGAGGTGTGGCGGTCTCACACAGAAGACGCTCAACAAGCTGCTCCTGGAACTGCAGGAAGGCGAGCGTTCCCGGGGATTCTTGTAAAATACGTATAACAGGTAGCGGTCTGAATAACGCCGGGCTCACACGGACGTAGGTGGAATCCGCTTGCGGAGGCCCGCAGCGGATCCCAGCTGTGAGCCGGCCGTGACCCTGCATACGGATGCGTAATGTACTGTGCATGACTGCCTACTCACACAGGCTGTCATGCGCAGTACACTTCTTTTTGTTTGTATTTCACACACCGTTGTTAAGCGATGACGCGGGTACCCGCAGCCCATGTACAACGTAGTTGCGTTTGGGCAGCGGGTATATCCACGACCATGGAGCACAATGGGCTCTATGTTGCGGATATCCGCGGTAAAATAGAACCTGCTGCGTTCTCTTTTCTGCGAGTGGATTACGCAATTCCAACCCACTAACGTGAGCGGAATTGTGTAATCCAATGCGATTGATCAGCGTAATACCGTGGATCAGACACATGCGGAATCCGTAATTCCTATCCGGTCATGTGAGACCGACCAATGTTAGAGCGCTACTTTTTTATTACGTGACCGGGGACCGCTCAACGAGGCCACCCGTCACTGCTCCAGGCTCTCGGCGACCGTTGGTCGCCGAGAGCAAGCAGATTTTAAGTTTCCTGGGCTCCCCAACTCCTGCGCATGTGTCCGGTGTTTTGCCGGCGGTCGCATGCGCAGAATCCGGGTAAGTTCACAGATGAGGATCGCGTCGGGGTGCAAATACGGAGGCCTCCGGTAAAAAGTTTCATCTCTTCTCACTGATCGCATCGGTGAGGGGAGATGAAACAAACTTTTTTTTTAAACTTTTACGTGATCGCCATTATCCATTGGATAACGGCGAACACGTGATCAGGAACCGCTCACCGCGGCCCCCCGTGACATCTCCAGGCTCTTGGCTAAGTTTTGTAGCCAGGAGCAGGGAGATTTTAAGTTATCCTGGCAATCCACAGCTTTTGCGCATGCGTCTGCCGCTTTGGCGTCGGCCGCGTGCGCAGAAGCTGTGGTAAGGTCCGGGGATAAATCCGAGGGCCTTAGGTACGTAATTTCATCCTCCCTCACGGATATGATCCGTGAGGGGAGATGAAATGTAAGCTTTTTAAACTTTTTTTTTTTTAAACTTTTTTACACTTTTTTTTTAATTACTTTTTTACACTTTTTTTTACTTTAAATGATCACTGCTATCCATTGGATAACAGTGATCATCTTTGCAGTGACATCCCTCTGCTCTTGGCTACACATGGCAGCCTGGAGCAGAGGGATTTTCAATCATCGGGCGCGCATGCGCAGAAGCGGACTCAGGTCCCGGAAGACCGGGACACCGCTGAGGACCAGGGGTGAGTATTTTCACCTCCCCTCATGGATCCGATCCATGAGGGGAGGTGAAATTAACTTCATGTTTACTTTTTAAAAACTTTTTCGCGATCGCCGCTATCATTCAGGAGTCGGGAACCAGGAGATTTTAAACTCCCCAGGGCTCCCATTCTTCTGCGCATGCGCGTGATGTAATTCGTCTGGCGCGCATGTGCAGAAGAGCCGCGCCGGGTCCCGGAGGACCCGTTCTCCGTGGGAGACATCGGGGAAGCCCGGTAAGTACTTTCAGCTGCCCGGATGGATCCGATCCATCAGGGCAGCTGAATCTTTAACTTTTTAAACTTTTTTTGCGCCGATCGCAATGCCGGGGGGGGGGAGTCCCCGCAGCCCAGGATGACAGCTCCATGCTGTCGGCTACCTGCGGACACCAACAGCATGGAGCTGTCACGTCCATAGCCCACGGGGCTTTATTCTCTGCAGGACGCATGTTTTTACGTCCTCAGAGAATAAAGCCCACTTAAGCAGGACGTAAAAAGACTATGGGCTGGTCGTTAACGGGTTAAAAAAAACACATGTGAATGTCCCCCTGAGGTCTTATATGACGTTATCAGGGGCAAAGAGTAAAAAAAATAAAATAAAACTACATACATAAGTAAAACAAAAATCACAGAATAAAATAAAAATACATACATAAGAAAAAAACTAACTTAAAGCAGACGCCAACCAAAACAGTCACTGTATGTGTCCTGTAATCCAAAACCAGGCATATTATATATCAAAACATCTGAAACAAGGTGACACAGCCTGAGTGGCGAGGTGCGGATCACTGGGAGTTGCAGGGCGACCCTACCAGTTAAAGGTGTGCAGCACTCAGTGCTCCTTGTCACACAGGTGAGGGACAGATTACTAGTAACACGTGTAGCTACAGAAGTGATTCGCGGACATCGCCGGCTTCAACAACGATGTGACTGATGGAAGGATTTATGGGCAACTAGTCCACAAATACACCTTGTATGGGAGCTCCAACATGGGTCGGATAAGAATCTGGATTCCACACCTGGATCTATGGACATCTCCGGCACAGAAGAGAAGCAACAGAGAAGATGGCCGCTGTGGCGCGGCAAAGAATTACGGCGTGATTACAGTGAGGCAACTAACAGCGTATAATATCAGATGCAATAAGCCTGCAGGCATCTAGAAGAGCGGCTATTAATAATCTGTGACGACACGACCAAGAGATTCCATGACTGGCAGAATCCGCTCTGCAGACCACAGAGCTCGCACTCTAAAGCGCTGCGCAATTCACTGCTCAGCAGATGAACGCTAACAGCAAACAACGAAGAAACCTCCCAGATAATCAATTAGATAAAGACCGTTAATGGTTTCCATTAGCTGACAGAAGCTCACAGATGGCTAAACATTTGGCTGAAGAAAACGACAAGATTATTGTTTCCGAGCCTCTTAGATGGTGAAATAGGCAAATGGCGCGACGCACGGCTGAATCTGTCAGAATAAAATCTCGGAAGATCAGCGGAAGACGAGCCGAGGAGGTGAATGAAGTCAAACGGTGCGTTCTGACAAATCAGATTTAGATGTAACAAAAGGTCGGCTGCTATTTGGTTCTCCAGTGTCAAAACCCCACAACTTCCCAAATGCTGCGGCAGAAATAACAGCAATGATCATTAAAGGAGAAAGGCCAGTACGGAAACCGGACGTGATAAATATAACAAGTGGCGGCATTAATTGTACTCAGCGACATTCATCTCATACCAACCGCCAGCCTCCATAGAGAAGCAATGTAGTGTATGTACACAGCAGAACAGTGAGTGCAGCTCTGGAGTATAATACAGGATGTAACGCAGAATCAGTACAGGATAAGTAATGTATGTACACAGTGACTCCACCAGCAGAATAGCGAGTGCAGCTCTGGAGTATAATACAGGATGTAACTCAGGATCAGTACAGCATAGGTAATGTATGTACACAGTGACTCCACCAGCAGAATAGTGAGTGCAGCTCTGGAGTATAATACAGGATGTAACTCAGGATCAGTACAGGATAAGTAATGCATGTACACAGTGACTCCACCAGCAAAATAGCGAGTGCAGCTCTGGAGTATAATACAGGATGTAACGCAGAATCAGTACAGCATAGGTAATGTATGTACACAGTGACTCCACCACCAGCAGAATAGTGAGTGTAGCTCTGGAGTGTAATACAGGATTTAACTCGGGATCAGTACAGGATACATAATGTACGTACACAGTGACTTCACCAGCAGAATAGTGAGTGCAGCTCTGGAGTATAATACAGGATGTAACTCAGGATCAGTACAGGATAAGTAATGCATGTACACAGTGACTCCACCAGCAAAATAGTGAGTGCAGCTCTGGAGTATAATACAAGATGTAACGCCATATCAGTACAGGATAAGTAATGTATGTACACAGTAACTCCACCAGCAGAATAGTGAGTGCAGCTCTGGAGTATAATACAGAATGTAACTCAGGATCAGTACAGGATAAGTAATGTATGTACACAGTGACTCCACCAGCAGAATAGTGAGTGCAGCTCTGGAGTATAATACAAGATGTAACGCCATATCAGTACAGGATTAGTAATGTATGTACACAGTGACTCCACCAGCAGAATAGTGAGTGCAGCTCTGGAGTATAATACAGGATGTAACTCAGGATCAGTATAGGATAAGTAATGTATGTATACAGCGACTTGCACTACTCATGCCTTTATATCTATAGGTCTCTTGTTTCTCAGTGGAACCTAAGCACATATACGGAGATCTGGGCCCAATACGCAGGAGTGATTTGTTTACCGGCTGGATTAAGAAAATACAAAAAGGCAAAGAAAATAAAAAGCAGCCATCATCACTGGATCCACATGTAGTGCGACAGGCTGCAATTTCGAAGAACGCCTACTCCTGCCTCTCCCGGTGAGTCCTATTTCTACATTTATTTCAGATTGCCATTTTATTTTCTTTGCCGCATAAAGCGCACTGCGTCCTCCCGGGAGCTGCGCGGTAAAAGGCCGGCTGTGTCGGTATTAAGCACAAAGTAGAGACTTGTAGGGAGTCGGGGGAGCGGCATGTGGCTTCTGCTTCTTTTCTGCGTGTTGGATAGATTAAAATGAAAAGTTATTTACAAACCTGACCCCCTGCAGATGATCGCAGCTTCTACACAGGCGTAGCTGCAAAATTCATTTGGCAAGATGAGCGTAATCAGTATTTTTGGAGAAGGAAAGAAGTCTGATAGAAGGGAAAAAAACGTAAAAATCATTTTTCTTCTTTTCGTCTCTGAGAATAGTCTGTGATCAAAAACTCAGAGTGCAGAGCGCAAGGAGAAAACTTCTAATCTTAACAGGATCTCCAGACGTAAACGCAACTCTCCTGAGGAGACCTGGGAGGAATGAAGAAATCAAGCAGATAGAGACGCAGCGGGAGCGGCCGCACGGATTCACTTACAACTTCCACATAATAATCATCATTTCACGTTATAACACACTAACAAGCTGCACAGAGTTCTGCAGAATAACACGCGCAATGCATCGCTGCTTCTTAGTTGTCATGGTGAAAAAACTCTAAATGCCATCAACAAGGTGGCACCTGAGGGCGGTGAGGGCACCCTTATTAATGACCCATAAGCCAGTCTATATTTGTAGTTATCATATTGACCAATGCTTAAAGAAGACTGTTTTCTTTTCTAAATACAGTGCCACATCTATCCAAAGGTTGTGTGTGGTACTGCAGCTCAGGCCCCATAACTTCTATGGAGCTGAGCTGCAATGCCAGACACAACCCACAGACAGGAGTGGCGCTGTTTGATTAACCCTTTCCAATCCACTGTCTGACATCTTCCTACATTCTAATTGAAGCTTGCACAGTTCCAATGTCAGAAGACGTCCGACGGGGTATTCTTACCGTCTATTGCCAGCTACTCCGCTGTCGGAGACTCTCTAGTGCACAGACACTGGCTTTAGCCAGCAGATGGAATCGTCGTATAACAGAAAAAAAAGAGAAAGCCTTTTAGGAAACCCTGAATCCAAAATTGTATCGGAAAGGGGTTAAAGAAGGATTAGAAAAACATGGCTACTGTTCTCAACAAAAGACTGTATTCCGTGGATCAGTTTCAGTGTGAATCCACATTAGATGGGAAAATCCAGCGATCTGAGTGACTTCCAACGAGGCCTGGTCATCAGTGCTAGACTAGCCGGGCCTCACTGCCAACCGTGTGGGGTTTTCTCATGTAACAGTGTGGACAGTATACAGAGAATGGTGTGATTAAGGAAAAATATCCAGCTAAAGGGGATCCTGTGGATGGGAACAACTCATCAACAAAAAAGGGTCAGAGGAGGATGTCAGGAATCGTTCTGACCAACAGGTGCTGTACTGTGCACCACTGGTTCTCCAACTGACACAGCTTGCCATTCCATAGCACGTGTGGCCTAGAACAGCAGGTGCCCAGTTCATTTGATGGGGCTGAGCTGCAATACCAGACATAAGCCATGGACAGAAGAGGCTTAGAGGCTTTTCCAATCTCATACATCTTAATAAAAACCTATCCCAATTAAACCCGTCTTTCCACCCACAATCCATTAAACTGCAGGGAAAATTCACACAGACCTCTAAAGTCCAGTTCATCCTGAGCTTCAAGGTTCATGAATAGAAGGCAAGACCTACTGTCACTTACACAGCTAAGGCAGCGGTGGAGAACAACTGAGGTACTGTATGGCACTCCGGGACTATGGAATTTATAAATCCTCTGCCTGCCATTGGCGGTCATCATCCATGTCCAGTGCGGGATGTTGGTCCCTACTTTTAGGGAATATTGCCAAGTGCCATTTTAACCATTTGCAGCCAATAATGAGATTTCCTTACACAAATCGTGACCTTCCATAAACGATTACCTCTCTTGTGCTGGCATATGAAGCAGCGGACTCTTACATGCACTGGAGAATATTGGATGTTGCTCGGTATACCCCATGTACACCGCAGGCACACATCTGCCAGCTATGGCTGCCAGTTTCATGGAAACAGATTTGTTACTTCTCATGTCCTGCGAGCGGCGTGGCTGCCATTGAACTTTCAGGTTTGCTTGCCTCCTATGGGCTCTGTAAAAGGATCCACCCTGGACAACATAACACAGTCCATGGAACAAGGAGAAGTAACACTGGAGGGGCTGCTGCCTGATCACATATGGGAAACAAAAGTTTTGACTTCTCCAAAATCCCCTCATTGCCTGTCACACTCTGGAGGTCTCCTCTGTACATTGAAGCTACTTCCCTGCAGTGCAGCCCCCTGTCTGATGCTGAGCAGGTACCATCTTGAGGCTGAGATTTTTTTACTTTCACATCTATCCCATGATGCATCAGTGTAGTATCAGCTCGAGGCTCTACAATTCTGCCTGCAGGGTGGACAGTTTCATTATCAGAACCTTCTACATTTACCAAAAGAAGCTACAGCATAAAAATTATCCAGTCAGTAGGATGAGTTGTGATCTCCTCTAGAATACCAGTGTGATCATCATCAGTAACTGTGCATAGTAACAGTCGATAAGGCCAAAAAAAGACATATGCCCATCCAATTCAGCCTACTAACCCCAGTATTATAGTAGATATATTCTTGTACATAGGAGGCAGTATTATAGTAGTTATATTCTTGTACATAGGAGGCAGTATTATAGTAGTTATATTCTTGTACATAGGAGGCAGTATTATAGTAGTTATATTCTTGTACATAGGAGGTAGTATTATAGTAGTTATATTCTTGTACATAGGAGCAGTATTATAGTAGTTATATTCTTGTACATAGGGGGGCAGTATTATAGTAGTTATATTCTTGTACATAGGAGGTAGTATTATAGTAGTTATATTCTTGTACATAGGAGCAGTATTATAGTAGTTATATTCTTGTACATAGGAGCAGTATTATAGTAGTTATATTCTTGTACATAGGGGGGCAGTATTATAGTAGTTATATTCTTGTACATAGGAGGCAGTATTATAGTAGTTATATTCTTGTACATAGGAGGCAGTATTATAGTAGTTTTATTCTTGTACATAGGGGGCAGTAGTATAGTAGTTATATTCTTGTACATAGGGGGCAGTATTATAGTAGTTATATTCTTGTACATAGGGGGCAGTATTATAGTAGTTATATTCTTGTACGTAGGGGGCAGTATTATAGTAGTTATATTCTTGTACGTAGGGGGCAGTATTATAGTAGTTATATTCTTGTACATAGGGGGCAGTATTATAGTAGTTATATTCTTGTACGTAGGGGGCAGTATTATAGTAGTTATATTCTTGTACATAGGGGGCAGTATTATATTAGTTATATTCTTGTACATAGGGGGCAGTATTATAGTAGTTATATTCTTGTACATAGGGGGCAGTATTATAGTAGTTTTATTCTTGTACATAGGGGGCAGTATTATCATAGTTATATTCTTGTACATAGGGGACAGTATTATACTAGTTATATTCTTGTACATAGGGGGCAGTATTATAGTAGTTATATTCTTGTACATAGGGAGCAGTATTATAGTAGTTCTATTCTTGTACATAGGGGGCAGTATTATAGTAGTTATATTCTTGTACATAAGGAACAGTATTATAGTAGTTATATTCTTGTACATAGAGGGCAGTATTATAGTAGATATATTCTTGTACATAGGAGGCAGTATTATTGTAGTTACATTCTTGTAAGAGGAGGCAGTATTATTGTAGTTACATTCTTGTACATAGAGGGCAGTATTATAGTAGTTATATTCTTGTACATAAGGAGAAGTATTATAGTAGTTATATTCTTGTACATAGAGGCAGTATTATAGTAGTTATATTCTTGTACATAGAGGCAGTATTATAGTAGTTATATTCTTGTTCATAGGGATCAGTAATATAATAGTTATATTCTTGTACATAGGGATCAGTATTATAGTAGTTATATTCTTGTACATAGGGATCAGTATTATAGTAGTTATATTCTTGTACATAGGGATCAGTATTATAGTAGTTATATTCTTGTATATAGGGGGCAGTATTATAGCAGTTATATTCTTGTACATAGCAGGCAGTATTATAGTAGTTATATTCTTGTACATAGGAGGCAGTATTATAGTAGTTATATTCTTGTACATAGCGGGCAGTATTATAGTAGTTATATTCTTGTACATAGGGGGCAGTATTATAGTAGTTACATTCTTGTACATAGAGGGCAGTATTATAGTAGTTATATTCTTGTACATAGGAGAAGTATTATAGTAGTTATATTCTTGTACGTAGGGGCAGTAATATATTATTTATATTATTGTACATAGGGGGCAGTATTATAGCAGTTATATTGTTGCACATACTGGAGGCATTATAGTAGATATATTATTGCTTGCAAGGGCGGCATTATAGTAATTAGTAATGGCGATTAATGCATTTTACATGGTGGGCAAAATTGAGTAGACTTGAAAAGAGAATGCTACTCTGCACAGTTGCCAAGAGGAGTAAGGGAATAAAAGTGACAACTCATACAAAGTACATTACCCAGCACGGGGTGACAATGAGCACAGGAGACAGTTGCTCCTAGAGTAAAGAGCATGAAATCTGTGATTCGTCTTGCGGGATGGACATGCACAATGTAAAAGGAAGCAGCGGTTTGTATGTATGTACGGCAGTTATATCGGCATACACCAATATGTAGCTGCAGGCTGTTTTCTCCCAGTTAGTGCAAACTCTTTATTGACCCCCCCCCCCCCCCCTCCCACCCCCATGCTCCCGGGAGTTTTTCTTAACATTATGAATTCAAAGTTTAACATATTTCTTTAGTATTCGATGCTGTAAGCAAAGAACTTACAGAGTGACGGGAGTGCATGGGATTTCTCATAGCTGTTTAGACTTTGTTGATGCCCTTATAAACCTGGCTGGCAGCAGAACAGGCCAGATGGGGAGAGGTAATGGAAAGTGACAGCACAGCTCTGGGCAGGGAGCATGAAGGACACAAGCAGCAGCATTTTACCTAATAGCAAGCGGAGAGGAACAGGATGTCATAGCGAACTAAGTGTACAACGACCAAAGAGGTAACAAGGATGGTTTTGCCCCAGTTGGTCCCATACATTTTTCCAATAGCAAATAGCACGCTGGGATTTGCAGTTCCAGGGTCAATGGAAAATTCTGAAAGTTACCATTACAGCAACATCTCTAGGCTCATTGCCTTGATGGTTTCCCTTCCTCACTTTTCCCCCCTGGGCAGAGTGTAATGTAATGTTTTTGTGTCTCCATCCTTGACCACTTTTGGTGCTTTTAGCCACTTATTTTGGGCTGATGCCTGCTTTTAATTTGCACCCTGACATTATAGCACTCCCTTATTGTGAGAAGTGTTGGGGACGCGCTTGTGCTAGGCATCCTCCTTTCTGGTTCATGGGTTCAAGTGTCAAAATGACAATCGCATTAGAGAATGCAATAATCTGATCATTAACTACTGGTAATCTCTTTTTTCAAGTATTTAAAGGGGAAGGCCTGTATTAATCAGAAACTCTTAAAAAAAGCCTGAAAAAATACTTTAACCCCTTTAAGACTAGAGATTTTTCATTCTTTTACTTTTGTTTTTTTTTTGTTCCTGCTTTCCAAGAGCCAAAATTTTCATTTTTCATTGACATAGTTAAAGGGCTTGTTTTTTGCAGGACGAGTTGTATTTAATGTACCATATAATGTACAGAAATACCTTAAAAACTTTTAAGTGGGAAGAAATTGAAAGAAAATGTAATTGCGCTATTTTAGGGGTGGGTTACATCTTTCGCAATGCAGTAGAAATGACATGACCTTTATTCTGTGGGTCAGTACGATTACCGTGCAACCAAATTTATATAGGTTTTGATGTTTTGTTTTTTTAAAGTAAATAAAGTTTGTTCTTATACAAAAATTGCTTTCCATCTCCATATTCTGAAACCTGCAGCTTTATAATTTTTTTATCATTTGGACAGTGTGGTGTCGTGTTTTTCTTCCCTTTTAAGTTTTTAACTGTTAAAAAAAAAAAAAAAAAACTACATTAACTTTTACACTTTTATTTAGTCCCCAGAGGGAACTTGAACTTGTGATGAATTTATCGCTTGTGCTAGTATACTGCAGTATTTAAGTATTGCAGTATATAGCAGCCTTTGATGCTGCCTTGAGCAAGGCTTGACCTAGGTGCCTTCTGTAGGTTCTGGGCTGGCATAATAGCCCACTGACACCTATCGAGCACGCTGCAAGGGGTGCTGGAAGCCGTCCCTCTACATCTCCTCCTGATTTTATTTTAGATGTGTGGTCAACTTTGCCCATGGCACTAAAACACCTAACTACCATGATCAGAGCCAACTCTGAATTTAGCAGTTACTTGCAGCTGCCAACTATCAGAAGCAACTGATAGCTGCCTGGTATGGAGAGGACTTTTCTCCCAAGCCAGATCCATACACCTTCACGACTGCAGGACTCTTATAGTCGTTTACTGATCCTGAAGTGGTTTTAAAATGTTTCAGTCGTTTTGTGTGTACAGCGCTGCAGACATATTACATGTCACTATAGTTACAGACTACAGAAATCCACTTTATCACCTGAGCTCAGTTAAGGGAGGGGGAGGGGCACCTGAGGCGGTCATACCTTAAGGGCATCCTTTGCTCTGCAGGTCCTCTTCTGTACTAAACAGACATCTAGAGATGAGCGAACGTACTCGGATAAGCACTACTCGTCCGAGTAATGTGCTTTATCCGAGTACCGCTGTACTCGTCCTGAAAGATTCGGGACGCACTGCGGAGCGGGGAGCTGCAGGGGAGAGCGGGGAGGAACGGAGGGGAGATCTTTCTCTCCTTCTCTCCCGCCCGCTCTGCCCCGCTCCCCGCTGCGACTCACCTGTCAGCAGCGGAGCGCCCCGAATCTTTCAGGACGAGCGGCGAGATACTCGGATAAGGCACATTACTCGGACGAGTAGTGCTTTACCGAGTACGTTCGCTCATCTCTACAGACATCCCATTGATGTGAATGATAACTGTGTACTACTACATTTCTCCTGTGGGGACGCTGAACACTTGGGCTATTTTGCACTTGCATGCACATCAGACGGCATGCGAGTGCCATGCGTTATCTTTTTAAAAAAAAACAAAAAAACGCTCATGTTAATAAATCAAAAGAATAGATTTAAAATTCGTGGAAGTTTTGAGCGAATCACATAAAACCTGCACGAGAATACACAATAGCAAGTTATCCCTTATCCACAGGACAGGATATAGTTTTCTGGCTGGTGGAGTTCTGATTGCTGGGACCCCCGCTGAGCCCAAGAATGCGTCCTCCAACGCATCCAGTAGTGAGGGCAGGGGCAGACGCACATGTGCATGGCTGCTCTATTCAATTCCATGGGACTACTGAGATAGTTGAGCTCAAGCAGCCAGCTATCTCCAGTATTTGCAGTGACATGAGTAGAGCGGAAGGGTGCATGTGTGACTGCTGTTGCCCTCATTTAAAGGGGTATTCTGACGATGGGCCATTTTTTATTTTTCAGATTGCACCAATCCCCTATCCTGAGCTTCCTGGTTCACTTTCCAACAAGCAATGCTGCATACCAGGATAGATCTGTGCCTTTTATGGTTCTTGTAACGTAGGGTGCCAACCCCAGTGTCCCGTAATGGCGCCACCTATCATCCAATTACCAGCGGATACAGTGAATGCGACTCTGGATCAGCTCAATGGATAAGACCAGAGCTGGACGACGCCAAACTCCCATCTGTGCGAGGGAATCTGTTTTACTGCTCCGTTATAGGGGAAGGAAAGCAGAATCCCCTGGATTAACAGATCCATCACATAACGGAGCTGAATGGACCCCATTGATTATAATGAAGTCCGTTCGGTTCCTGCACTTGTTCAGCATTTTTACCGAACACAAAAGTCCTGCATTTCATGCCGGATCGGCACAGGAGGCTCTGAACGAGCCTCCGACGCAAAAGGAAAAAAGAGCCTTCTAAACTTTTGTTAGCAGATACATACTCTGAGAAATGTTCTTTAGAAAGTAGCGCTGCTTCTATTTTCCCGTCCTCACGGAGAAGGCAAGTGAAGGCCAGAACACATGTGATGATGATTAGTAATGTAGCGACACGTCAGCCTCATTGATCTGAGTCACAACCTTAATTAGTATCATTCTGTAATAATGTTTTCACATGCTCGATTATGAATAGCGCGTTGACCCCGTTCTCTGAAGAGTCCGTCCTTTCATCCCAGCGATTAGTCAGATCAGACGCGGTCCATCATTCCAAGTGCGGCCTGACTGTACGAATGGGGTGAAGATGAAGCTGAGCTGACAGGAGTACACATCGTCTACATGATATATTACTAGCCCACAGGATTCCCTTTTTGATAGATGTTTTTCCTCGATCACGCCGTTCTCAGTATATTCTCCACACCGTGACATGAGAGAACTTCACGCCGTTGGCGGTGAGGCCCCGACTAGCCAAGCTCCGATGTCCGGGCTTCATTGGAAGTCGCTCAGATTGCTGGATTTTCCCATCTAATGTGGATTCACACTGAAACTGATCCACAGAAAACTTGCCATGTGATTTTATGTCGCACTTTGGGGTCATGTGGATAATTTTCATACATGGAAGAGCCAATCATGAGAGGGCCGGAGATCTAATAAAAGGGGTAGGAGGGTGTTCTAGTAAAAGGTCCAGTTAGTAAGTAACATAGGAATTAAGCAGAAGAGACTTAATCTCTATGATGCCCCTATAGTGGGTTTCACACACACAACCAGATGTGTCATCAATTGTCAATGCCATACCTGGAATGCCCGGAAGCTGCAATCAACCATTGCTGATTGATATTTAAGATGACACTATAAGGACTCAGCAGGAGAAGTAACAGAATTATATGACAGGCGGCCACAATAAACATCTGATCATCTCCATTAGGGTCAGTTTACATGGTTGTATTTTCCGTCGTGTGCTGTCCATTTGCTCAAAAAACATGGCATAGACCCATTATGGTCTATGAGGCTATAGACATGAGCGATTTCATGGGCTGATGGTGCACGGGAAAAAAACCCAAAATTGCTGTGTGCCTGCTCTCATCTGTTTCACGGACAAGAATAGAGTATGTAATGTGTGAGGTCTGTAGAGATCAGACATTGCATGGATGGGTGTCTGTGTGTAGTTTGATTCAAGTTGAATCCAAGTTTCTTGGATGGAACTCACATTACGGATGCTCAAATTTGGCCTTAAAGTGACCAGGCTTTGGCATTTCTGTATCTCCTATTTACTTATATAGGAAACTACACACTATATTGACAAAAGTATTGCCCCCCCCACCAATGTCCAGTGATGTGTGAGCATTAGTTATTAAGGAGAGGATCACACAGGTATATCCTAGTACAGAAACCATCAGATTCCCCCAGGTGTAGAGCTGACAATTGGGTCTGGTGGTGGGATGTCACCAACCAATCAGTACGGGACATAGCAGCACTTTTGGACCTTCCAGAGTCCCCTGTTGGCCATGTAACTGGAAGATGGAAGCCATCTGGTGTGTGCGGTGCAGCCACGTTCAGGGAGACCTCGTAGATTGACAGGACGTGGACAATGAAGCCTTGTACCAGCTGTGAGGGCATCATGCACATTGTCTGCCCTCGTCAGGAGGTCTTACAGGCCGTTGGGACATCCATTATCACCAGAACCATCCGTAGGGAACTGCATGTGAAGGGTTACCATGGACGAGTGGCTGCACACAACATCACAGCAGTGACTGCACAGCGGCGCCTGCGATGGTGCTTGGAGCGTCGGACTGTAAATGAGTGGAAGCAAGTGTTTGGGACAGATGAATCACAGTAAACCATCAGATGGCCGCACTTAGCTGTGGCGGTTGTCTGGAGAGCGGTTTCTACGTGACTGCATCATCCCAGCAGTGAAGTTTGGAGGAGATTCTGTTATGGTGTGGGGAAGTATCTGCTGGGAAGGACTAGGGCCTTAGGTTATAGTGAAGCCAATGGGTACAAAGACACTCCGGCCAATGTGGCATCACCTACCCTGTGGCAATACTTGGGTACAGCTCTGTGTCTCTACCAACATGACCGAGCACCATGTCATACAGCACACAGTGTAGAGGAACGTCTGCAAGCTTCATTGGCCAGCCCAAAGTCCGGATGAACTAGACCACTGTGTCTGTGCACCCCCAACACACCCATCATCCCCCGCATCACTATCTGAAGCTCTCCTGGAGGAATGGAGACAAATCCCTTCACACATCCATGTAATCTGGTGGAAAGCGGCCTAGGAAGGTCACTGCAGTCATTGAGGCCAAGGACAACCCAACACGGATTGAATAAAATCCAATTTTATCCCCCCCATGTGTGTCCCAGTACTTCTTTCAGTGTAGTGTAGATGCTGTCATCCCATCTTTGTGGAAGAAGAGCAGGCACTACCATTATCAGGGTCATTGGTGGTACTACCACTTAGACCACCTGTTTCCACACCTCTTTAAATAACATTAACAGCCCCTTCCGTTTCGGGCGCTATGCGGGTAAGAGGCGCACATCACAGTACGGGCGGCACAAGAGGGAGCCCAGTCATTTTAATAGGTTCACCACATCAGTACCTGTGAAATGAAGTTGCTTTGCGATGCGGTATAGACGTACGGGCACCAGTACAACATATTCAGAGCTGGCACTTTCCTGCCACACTTTATTTTCATCTAAAGTGACAACTGAGATGAAAACAAAGCGAAAATAATTAATCAGCGATGTAAATATCAGGAGTCTTTGCGGCACAGTCCCGTATGTTACACGTCTGCTTACAGTCACTCATCCCTGGCACGGCGATGGGCACAGCCTCAAATTTCTCCTCATTTCCAGCACTAGGTAAAAAAAACAAAACTACTTTGCTGGCCGCATTGGCGTCTGTGTCAGGTACACGATGGCCAAGAAACATTATTCTCTGACAGCTCTGTGTGTGAAATGCGTTGGCACTTAGCGTCCACTCTCTAATACGCAGGTGTCGCCATCAGGCCGGGTGCAGAAAAAATATCTATAATAACAATAAAAAGTGGCGGCCATTGTCCAGGCTGCCAAACTAATTGGTAGTCTCAGCGGAGCGACGGAGAGGGAGCTGAAAGAGCCCAGAGACTGCATTACCCTTTGTCACCTAGCCGGCATGCGGCTGCCAGCTCCTCTCAATGCCGCTGCTTTGTGGGTAAGTGGAACACTTGAGACTTCGGCTCTGGCAGGCAGGTACTGCACAAAAAGCCGTGATTACTGGAAGCGAGATGCCGAGGAGATGCAGGAAATGAATGACAGCGCAGGCGAGGGGGTATTTAATACTAACGTGATCCTAATTTACATCTCCGTGACGGTTTTCGCTCCATCAGCGCTCCGCTGCAATAGGACGGTACGGCAAGGCGTGGTCAACAGTTGGGCTTGGAGTTAGGAGAAGGGGGCAGGAGTTTAAGGATATCTGCTTTGGATTTTTTGGGCGGATTCCATTTCAAAAACCGCAGCCGAAATGGACAAGTGAGCGCCAGATTCCTGCCTCGGCTGTGCGCGTGTATGCTCGTAGATCTGGATTGCCACTTTTTCTCTTTTTGCGTGTGCAGAAATAATGCGCAGCATGCACTGGGGCAATAAGGAAATGTGCATCAAATCAGAGGCAAAAATCCGCCAATTAAAACACCCTAAGCTGCATCCGAAAGTAAAAGTAAAATAGCCGCCTTTTAAATTGTGGCGCTTTGCCGCGTTCATGTGAGAGCGGCCTAAGAGTTCGTCCACACATAATGTAAGCGCTATGGATTTTTGGCAGCTGACCTGTCTAGAGAGGAATTCTCATCATTTTTCAGTACCGGCAATATGGATGAAAGTTCATGGAAATGCTGCAGTATAAACGGATATTCGCTGCAGTTTTTAACCTCTTAATGACATTGCCTTTTTTATTTTTGCATTTTCCTACCGACTTTCAAAAAATAATAACTCTTATTTATCCATCGACGCAGCTGGCTGAGGGCTTGTGGTTTTTTGCAGGTCAAGTTGTATCTTTCACTGATACTATTTAATTTACTGAAAAACTTCCCCCCAAAACTTTCTAAGAGTGAAATGAAAAAAAAAACAAAAACACAATTCGGCCATCATTGGAGGATGACATTGCTTTTTTTGGAATGTACACTGCAGCAAAAATGACCTGGCAGCTTTATTCTGCGGGTCGGTACGATTAGGACGATACAAAATGTATAGTTTTTCTTACTCCTTTTAAGAAATATTTTTTTTCTGCTGCCATTTCTGACAGCTGTACCTCTAATTTTTCTGTCGACGGAGTTGTGCAGGCTTGTTTCTTGTGGGACGTCCTGTAGTTTCTATTGGTACCATTTTGGAGTTCATGTGACTTTTGATCACTTTTTATTACATTTTTGCTTTGAGACTGGGTGACTGAAAAAGTGCAATTCTGACATTGTGTAGCTTTTTTGTGACAACGTTCACCCTATGGAATAAGTAATGTGTTACTTTGCTAGACCGAATTAACCTTTTAAATACCACTGTCAATTCTAAAAGTGGCATTTCAACATTCCGATCGGCATTCATACACCAACAAAAAGTTTGTATGGCTTCATCCGCAGGAGTCCAGATTATTAAAATATCAATTTACTAATCCTGCATGGTGAAAACTGTAAGGAAAAACATATACACAATGGCAGAATTGAACTTTTTTTTGCACCCCATATTCAAGAAAAAAGATTATAAAAAGTGATGCAAAAGTTATATGTACCCCCAAATAGTATTAATAAAAACGACAGAACTAAGAAATAAGCCAGAACAACCACATCAAAGCAAAAAGCAAGGAAAAAAGTTGTGGGGGGTCAAAAGTTGCTGATAGTAAGCAAATTTTAGTTTTTTTAAAGTTTTTTTTTTTAAAGTCATTCTACATTAAAGACATCTATAAATTTGGTATCGCCGTAATTGTACTGATCCACAGAATAAAGATAACACATCATTTTAGTGCATCAAGAGCATTATAAACCAAATTCTCACCAAAAATTTCGCAGTTGCATTTTTTCCCCCGTTTTTCCTTACTTCAAAGTTTTTTTTTAAGTTTTCCAGTACTGTAAATGGTACCACTGAAAAACACAACTTTTCCCACAAAAACAATAAGCCCTCAGTTAGCAAATTAAAAAATTATGATTTTTGAGAGTAGAGAGGAAAAAAGAAAATGTGCAAATGAAAAAGGGCCTTAGCAGGAAAGGGTTAAATGCAGCTTTGGATGTGGTTGGAGTATAAAAGCTGATGTAATTGAACAGCACTACTGTATGAAAGTATTAGCAGAGCTTATGGTGTAAGGCAGCACCAGTGACTGTAAGGCAGGGATTACTGGAGTCTCCACTAACTACTATTAATTGACTTGCAGGATTGATGAGCGTCCTGGGCACGGGGCACCAAGCCAGCTTCTACCCTTCCCCCTACAGAACCAGCGCCCCGCAGGGCACATCTCATCTGCAGCAGTTTCATTCAGAAAGCAAAAGAGATGCCAGAGAGCAAAACTGCAGTTGGAAGTTATCATCCAGGAGCTGAAAATATCCCCTCTGCCAGCTTATCGGGCCAGATGGAAAATGTGGGAGCAGCGGAGCCTACAGAGAAAAGCAGCTGCCAGATCCCCCCTACACGACCACCGAGGGTTGGCTGGAATTAACCCTCGCACAGTCTGATGAAGCATTGATTAATACAACACTGAGAGCAACTAATGACATGGGGGTACAAATCTAGTCACCTCTCCACCACCCACAGCCTGGGGGGCCACTCTATGGAGGGGTACGGTCTTACATCACGTCTTGGCTAATACTCCAGTCACATGCAAGCTGCACCAAAATTCTGGAAGCTGCGTCTTGGAATTCATCAGCAGCTCAGCGTCCGGTCTACTCTGAGAAAGGTTTTTTCCCCTACATTATATATTAGGCAACCGTACAGTTCCCAGTAGAGCATGCTCAATCAATGCAGACAATGAACCAGCAGGGGCTGCTAAGAGATGTGAGGCTGTGCTGCCTGAGGGCTAGCAGGAAACTAGAAAAATCTTCAATGTAGTTTAGGATGTGATGGGAGTAGGATCAAAGGTTTTACATGTAGCCATGGGCTCCACTTCCAACAAGACCACCTTCAGAAGCAAGAACAGCTTGTGATTATGCAGATCTCCCTAATGCACAGGGATAACACACAGTGATGTCACAGGACAGCGATAAAACACACAGTGATGTCACAGGACAGCGATAAAACACACAGTGATGTCACAGTACGGGGATAACACACACACAGTGATGTCACAGCACGGGGATAACACACACACAGTGATGTCACAGCACGGGGATAACACACACACAGTGATGTCACAGCACGGGGATAACACACACACAGTGATGTCACAGCACGGGGATAACACACACACAGTGATGTCACAGCACAGAGATAACACACACACAGTGATGTCACAGCACAGAGATAACACACACACAGTGATGTCACAGCACAGAGATAACACACACACAGTGATGTCACAGTACAGAGATAACACACACAGTGATGTCACAGTACAGAGATAACACACACAGTTATGTCACAGCACAGGGATAACACACACAGTTATGTCACAGCACAGGGATAACGCTCACTGTCATTACCTAGAGTTATGATGAACTGCTCTTTATACCGCACTGGGAATGGCTGCTGTAGTTGTTGGCCCTATAGCAGCAGCTGCTAGTTAGACCTACCAGTAAAAGGTAAAGTCCTCTGGTGCATGCACCGAGTCATGACTGACTCCTAGGGTAACGTCACATCGTGACGTTTTCTTGGCAGACTGTTTGGGCTGGTTGGTTTGCCATTGCCTTCCCCAAGACGTACCAGTAAACAATATAAGGCAAAAAATGCTTGAGAAAGGCTTCAGATTGTAAAACGGAAACGCGTTGGTCATTAGATAATAAAAACGGATAGTTACATTCCTGGGACGTTTTCAATATACCTGCGATTCTATATGCCGTCTGGGATCGGGTGTGCCATATACCAGGTACCCCTGTGAATTAAGCCTTTTTTGGATTTTGCTCTTTCTTTCATTCATCATTCTACTATATATTAGAGCGCTGGTAATTTTTGCCTTCTATGGTTTACATTTACTTTCCGGTGTGCCTGCGCCTACTGGATTTACCATGCTGCTCTCCTGGAAGGGATACTGCATCTGATCGATCTATCTGCTTGTGTCCGGACAGACACTAGTGTTACAAGCCCTCCCGGATTGTGACGCACCAACCCCCCCCCCCCCCGCCAGGGGAGGATTTGGTGACGTCAGGTGAGTTTTCATCTTTATAAACTCACTAGCTTACCCGTCGCGCGTTGCTGCGAAGACAGACATACATGCATTCGTTTTTATATATAGTGAGAGAATTAGATTCCTTACATAAAATGTGGATGCTAATTCTTTTGCACTTAGAATTTAATAATCAAGTTGTGACTCATTAGCTTTTTCTATTTATGACATAATCAATGCTCGTGCCAAATTTCAAGTTTCTATGACATTGGGAAGTGAGAAAGTTAGATTCCGTATGTACAATTTGGACGCTAATTCTTTGGCGCTTAGAATTGAAAAATCGAGTTGGCTTTTCCTATTTATGACATAATCAATGCTCGTGCCAAATTTCAAGTTTCTATGACATTGGGAAGTGAGAAAATTAGATTCTGTACAAAAAATTTGGACGCTAATTCTTTGGCGCTTAGAATTGAATAATCGAGTTGGGACCCTTGAACTTTTCCTATTTATGACATAATCAATGCCCGTGCTAAATTTCAAGTATTTATGACATTGGGAAGTAAGAGAAATAGATTCCGTACGTAAAATTTGGACGCTAATTCCTTGGCGCTTAGAATTGAATAATCGAGTTGGGACCCATTAACTTTTCCTATTTATGACATAGTCAATGCTCGTGCCAAATTTCAAGTTTCTATGACATTGGGAAGCGAGAAAATTAGATTCCGTATGTAAAATTTGGACGCTAATTCTTTTGCGCTTAGAATTGAATAATCGAGTTGGGACCCATTAGCTTTTCCTATTTTTGACATAATCAATGCTCGTGCCAAATTTCAAGTTTCTATGACATTGGGAAGTAAGAGAAATAGATTCCGTACGTAAAATTTGGACGCTAATTCTTTGGCGCTTAGAATTGAATAATCGAGTTAGGACCCATTAACATTTCCTATTTATGACATAATCAATGCTCATGCCAAATTTCAAGTTTCTATGACATTGGGATGCGAGAAAATTAGATTCCGTACGTAAAATTTGGACGCTCTTCTTTTGCGCTTAGAATTGAATAATCGAGTTGGGACCCATTAACTTTTCCTATTTATGACATAATCAATGCTCGTGCCAAATTTCATGTTTCTACGACATCGGGAAGTGAGAGAATTAGTGGCAATGATGGAAATCAAACGATCTACGTGGGGGGGTCGTAACTGTCGACGACGCTCGCACACGCGCCATTTACCATAGCATAAATACTATGCCTACAATCTTCCCAGGAGTGTACTCAACAACTTCCCAAAGTTTCATGGCGATCGGATGAATGGTGTAGTAGCGCATAAAGGACAAACAGACAGACAGACACACAGACAGACATTCAATTTTATATATATAGATTTCTTTTTAAGTATCACACACCTGTCCTCTGGAGCGCCACCTGTTTATACTCCAAGACATACCAGTGGGACATAACTAAAATATCCAGATGCAACATATACAGATGCAAGTAATGCAAAAACTATCTACAGAGTTCTCCGGTAACACCTATCAAGCCACCTCTACCTAACCTGCAAAGCTGATAACAGAGAGCAATAGACTGCATTCAGCTTCACAAAGCAAAAGCTTGACTTTAGGCTTCGTGCCCCTCTAACCTTCACATTCTCAGCTTCCGAGTCCCCGTGATGGCGTCTTCCCTCTCATCGTGTGCACATCAGGCCTGATAATTTACGATGAAGGAAGCGAGAGAGAACTAGATGAGGAGCAAGACCACAAATTAAGAGCGGTATAAAAGTATACAGCGCCACCGGCAGCGTTACAGTCTGCCGGCTGAGTTATGAGCTGCTCCTTACAATATTCACAATGGCAGACACCTTTAAAGATGCGCTATAAACAATATTTTACATGGAAGTGACTCTCAAAGTAAAGCGAGCAGAAGGCGCGCTGAGAGTGGAAGACTGGAGGAGGACGGAAGACACGGCGATTCTGCAGTGTGGTGGATCAGCACTGGACAGCACCTCTTTTGGGGTGATGGCGGATTCCCAAGGCGCTCGTTCGCTTTAAACCATTGTGGTCACTCTAACTTACAAGGACGGCGGCGTCTCTGCGGGGTATCGATGCGTTTCTTTTGCGTGTTCGCTTCTCTGTGCGGTGAAGATTTGGTGATGTTTTAGCAGCTTCCAGTTTTGCTTAACTAACATGACATCTGTTATATATTAGGACGCCCCCTGGCACCTTCCGCACAAGATTAATTGCTCTCCGCACGGAGAAGGTGAGGCGATACAGGTGACTGGAGCAGCGCTGATAATGCCGCGCAGCTAGGACACCCCCAGGATATCCCCGTAGAGTCCGCACGGACTGCGCTCCTCACCGCCGGCATTTCTGCAGCCGCAGATTGAAAGTCAAAGTGAGGGAAGAACAGTTTTCGTGCTGGACGGTTCAGTGCGCTGACATTTTCAGCTCAGTCTCGGTAAGGTGGATTTTTTTTCTTGTTCTGATCTGAACGGCTGCAGTCTTAAAGGGGATGTCCGAGTTGTCACTCCTGGGTAAAATCCATTCCGCATGCAGTAACATAAGAAATAGAAATAGTTACACTCCACTCTCCCCACTGTGTCACTGCTCGGTCCTCCACTCCTTTGTTTGTTTACAGCCTGCAGTCCCGCCCAGTTTATGGGATGTCACAGGCGCTGCAGCCAATGACAGAGCTCTGTGAGCATGCTGTGGAATGTTACTGCATTTTATAGGGGTTTTACAGAGGAGCTACAACTCGGACTGATTCTAGGAGGGGCCATAGAATGCAACGCTGCTTTAGGGTGATAATACTCTTAAAGGGGATGTTCAGTTGTAAACTATTGATGGACTATCCTCAGAATAAGTCATCTGCAGTAGGGGTCTCTCACCAGAGACCTCCACAGATTAGCTGTTCTTTGGCACAGTATACTCATGCACTGCACGGATTACTGCAGAAAGTAGACAGCTCCATTTCCACTGCAGTGGCCAGGCTTGGTACAACAGGAATGGAGCTGTCTACTTCCAGCAGAAAAACAGGGGTTCCTGGCAAAAGCCCCTGCAGGTTTATAATTTATGGACTATTCTTAGGATGGGCAATCAATAGTTTACAACTGGACAATCCCTTTAAGGCACTAATGACTGACAAAATGTTCTCTTCCTGATCACTGGCCCCCATCTGAATACGCCCATCATCAGCAACAAATGAAGAAACAAGGATGTGGTGCCGATGAATGCCATAACTATGGGGATAAAGGATCGTTACTACGTACCAGCAATCCTCTGCTACAAGTAACGTACACTGATCGTCGTGCTCTCTGCCATTTGGCTCGTGTGAAACTGCCCTTACTGCTTAGATTTAGTTTAATCTCATCGGTTTCCAACCCTTCCAAACACAACAAACACTTTCCTATCTGCTGCATCTGATCTTACAGTTTATGTATAAAATGTCAAAATGAAACTGAAGACTGACACATAAGCTCAGCGGGGAGAGAGAAGGCAAAGGGGTGACGTAATTAAAGGGGTTCTCCGGTTGTAAACCCCTATCCTTAGGATAGGTCATCAATAGTAGATTGTTGGGTACATTCGTCTAGGACCCTTTCTGATCAGCTGTTCACCAAGGTCAGCAAGCTTGTACAGTGAACTGATGTATGCAAGAAGCAGACAGTTCTGTTCTTACTGCAATGGTCAGGCTTGGTATTGCTGGCACTGAAATGTATGGCAGCTTTACCTGCAGTACCAAGCCTGACAACTGCGCCAAGAACGGAGCTGTCTGCTTCCTTTAGAAATCAGCTCAGTGCACAAGTACACTAGCCTGGCAAACAGCTGATCAGCAGCGGTCCTAGGCAACAGACCCCCGTCGATCTACTATTGGTGACTTGTATTGAGGATAGGCCATCAATAGCTTACAGCCGGAAGGCCTTTTTAAGGACATAAAGATGCAATGTAGAGGGATCCCCTTTATTATCTGCCGTGCAGAACAGCCATCTGCAATATTGTTTTTAACATACTTGGTGTTTCATTTCCTCACCATATGATCTCACCATCTGTTTGCTGTGAATGAATGGAAACACTTGTGTTTACATTTGCAAGCTCAAGCACTGTACAGATCTAACAATTCTCACAGCAGAGGGTTTGCTACAATTGTATCCAGTGTAGACAATCCACAGCTATAGATAAGGCTGATTACACATGGCCGGGTTGGATTCTGCATTCGTGATTCCGCAGCGGAATCCGCCCCTGTGCCTGGCTGGTGACCCCAGCGTACCTGTCCTGATTCTTCATAATCTGTATTGTACATGCACAGAACAGTCTACACTGCGCCGCCGCTAGGCGATAATGGGGATTCTGCGACCTTTCCGCAATGATGACTACGAAAGGGCAGCGGATCGGGCAGCGGATCGGACGGCTTCCACTGATTTCAATGGAAGCCATCCGTGCTGAAATAGAGCATGCTGCAATTTTCACTCCGCGAGTGGAAAATTGCAATTGATTTCTGCACATAGACAGGGAAAAGCGATCTTCAATAGCATGTATATGGCCAGTATTTGCTGCGGAATCTAGAGGCCGATGCCTGCGCCGGATTCCGCAATGCAAATACGCCTGTGTGCATTTGGCCTATCTCTCGTCCTGAGAATTTGTTACAATGTATCAGTGCAGGTAACATGTATCTGCTTGGTGCCCGGCATACTTAACTTGCAGTCTAAACTAGATACTGCGGCGTATATTTACTTAGAATGGCGTTTCATACGTCGCTCTAAATAAAAATGTACCAGTGTAAGGCCTTATTCACACGACCATATATACGCAGCTATTGTAGCCGAATCAAAAAATCGTGACCATCTGTAGCATTGATTTCCAATGCATTCATTCAGATAAACGATTTTTAGGAGTGTAAAAAAAAATTACGCTGGCAAAAATATCCCATCGGCGAGCGATTTTATACGCAGCATCAAAAAAAAAAAAAAGGTCCTGCCCTATCTTTTCACAAAATACGCTGGAAGCTCCCATAGACTCCTATTAGAGCTGTAAAAAAGGGAGGGGGAGGGAGTTTAGCTGCGTCCACCTCTGGAAGACAAAGTCAGCTGGCTCCATTTAAGCATTAGCAGTCATTCCAAGGATTTCCGCTGTCCGAGGGATTTCTGCGTTGCAGCGCACCCTTTCGCCGATATGTCGCCCATGTGAATGGATGAGAGAACGCTAAGATTGGAACTTGATCGCAGCTATTCTTCATTCATGCAATTTTTAGCCACGATCAACCGAGTGTAAAATCGCGTACGGTCATGTAGAAGAGGTGACAAATGGACAGGGTGAGGTGAAAGTCTGGACAACCGTTTAACTAGTGTAATGACTAGAAAATTGGCTTCCAATGTGTGAAAGTATTAATCGGGAGGAAGGCTGCATTGTATGGTGGAGAATTTGTCAGTGGCCATTTTGAACTCCGCCATATTGAAATCAGCTCAGGTTTTTCAAATGGGAAGGCGGTCTTGTAAAAGATCAGTCTTGACCAGAATTGATTCAGAAACAGATCGGGAGTGTCAGTTTTGTAAGGGCAATCTTTCACAAAGTGCTTTACATGACGTGTTCGACATGTCCACCGTTATGCCGGATGCACGAGGATAGACGTTCAATAGTCTTCGTGAACACGCTAAAGAACTGCAGGTGATATTTCTTCGCAGTACTGTAGGATTCGCTGTTTCAGGTGAGCCATACATGTGTATTTTTCCACATACACAAGGGACTTCAAATGGCGCCCAAGACCTTGGCAGCTATTCTACTGGACCTCTAGACTCCCCATTCAGTTCCCATGGAATTGTGCATCCAGCCACAGCACAGCGCGCCATCCTGTGGGAACTCACTCCTCTCATGGAGCACAGATGGGAATATGGTGTCCTGTAACATCTGCACGGACTTCTCAACGGTAAATGATCCATCAATGGAAGGCGGCCCTGGATGTCAGACACCGTTTACTAACTTTACCCTCTCTTAACTCCGAAACCAGTAAAAATAGCGCACAACCGACACTTCCAGAATATTTCTGAGTCAATTCTACCCAAGACGGATTTCATATGACCCCTTTTGCATTTGAAAAATCTGAGCTGAATTCAATATGATGGAGTTCAAAATGGCCACCAAAAACTTCTCATCCACAAAATAATTTATTCTCCCTCCCTATTAATACTTTCATACATTGGAAGTCAATTTTCTCATGATTACACTCGTTAAACGGGTGTATCCAGACTTTTGCCTCACTCTGTATTAAGAGGGACAAGCTTCTTAATTCATTGGTCGCCTCTTGTGGCAGCTCTGTGCGCTAGACTGAAAGTTTTACCAGGAAAAAAATGCATTGCATGTGAACGCAAATCACATTGTGTGCGGGTGAAATGACATTTTTTTTTTACCCTCCCATATGAAAAAAATGGCAATTTTCGCAGTAGAATCACCCAAAAATAGGACATGCTGCAAATCTTTGATCTCACACTATCGGTTAATTCAACACTACAGGCATTGAAGTGAATGAGAACTTGGTCTGCAATACTAAGCTTGGCCACTGCAGTAAGATCGGAGCTGTCTGCTTCCTGCAGTTCAGTTCAGCACATGAGTGAACCGTACCGGCAAAGAGCTGATCAGCAGGGGTCCCGGTCAACAGGGCCCCGTCTATTTACTATGGATGACCTTTCCCGGGAAAAGGCCATTAATATTTACAACCGGACAACCCCTTTAATTTTGGTAACAAACACGTAATTATTTCATTTCTTTCTCACAACTGTAAAGTCAATTTCTCGCCACGGCACTCGGAACCGGATAATTGCAGAGTTCTATTAAAAGTAATCAGCCATCAGACCGCCAGGCGGATTGCAGGCGCAAAGGGGTTCATTAGAACACCAGCAACATGGTGGCTCAGTGATCAGCACTGATGTCTGTGACCCTGGGCTCGAATCCACAGCAGGGAGCAGAGCGGGCGCGAGGGCATTACATGTACAGACCAGCAGCCACTAAACAAGAGCAAAGAACGTGTATAATAACTGCGAGCTCCGAACAGAGAGAAGCCAACGAATCCACGGAGGACCGCAAGGAAGCAGAACACATCTGCAGAATCTGTGCAGCAGCTAAGTTGAGATCCTGATGAATAACCCTAATTAGCGTCATTATAAAGCAGCGCTTGTCCTCTCCCACACTGGAGGTGAACTCCACAATGCAAACACTGACGACGTGGCGCTGCGCCGCATACTGAAAGCAATCAGTCTTGGGTAATCCCATTGTGGTACAGGGAGAGTAATAAAGACATATGGGTCAGGGAAGACACAATAACATTAAGAGACTCAGAGTAAACCTCGCTAATTGCTGCTGGCAAGGTTCAACCGTCCTCAATGAGATTTCTCCACACATCGCACGATCCATCCCGGCCTTCATACTGACGGATACATTGTATCACTGTAGGGAAGACATATCGAACAAGAAAGGAGAGCACTGTGCAGCGCCTTTACAGGGGTTGTATCAAGATCACAGGATAGGGGGTAACTGGCTGATCGTTGGGGGTCTCACCACTGACACCCCGGCCAGTCTGCAGAATGGGACACATGCAAGGTCGCTTCTTCCCCCGCAGTGATGTCACTGTGAATGGAGCGACAGCCGAGAATGTGTGGTTGCTGCTCCATTCATTTCAACCGGGCTGATGGAGGCAGCGGCGCAGCTGCCCCAGGGGATCTCTGCAGTCCGACTGACAGTGAATGGAGCGCTAGTGTGCTTGCGCAACCAGCGGTCTCTGCAGTGAGACCCCGACGATCTGCAATTTACCCTCGATCCACTTGCATAGTAAATAACTTGCAATCTTGGTATAACCCCTTTAACTTACAAAGGACTGTCTAGACTGGACACAACTGTCGCAAACCCTCAGCTGTGAAGTATTATGCCCCATTCATGTCTGGATAGGAGCCACTCAGAGGCACCATTGCAGATCTGGCACAAACTCCTGGATGGAATATGCAGCTGGGAAAATTTCAGGCAGCAGGAAGGACCCCATCATAGTCCATAAGTCTGGCAGCGTTCAGGTCCGGCACGCGCTGGATATGGCGGGTCCGGTATTCTTATTGCTTGGCTCCAAGGATGGAGCCAAACAATAAAATGACAGCGGAGTCTTGGTGCAGGTGTGAAAGGGGCCTTAGGTGTGCACACCGGGGGAGACCCGCCAGAAAGCATCATTCTGCCAGCGCTTTGCTCCATTATTCGTCTGCTCGGAGCGGCGCTGCACACGTATCTCATTACACAGAAGACGGTCAGAACACATGGATGTAACCAGAGGCACGGCCTGTGCGGAGGACAAATATTCTGTGGGGTAACAAGGCTGCTTTCCCAGACTCCTGAGCAGCAGCAATGAAGCCCTCCATCTGTACTGATGTGTAACTATGCAGAAATGCCATCAGCACAGGAAAGTTGGGTGACAACCCACAACAGAGCTGCATCAGCGGCCATATTAGTTGTCAATCAATTTTGCAACTACAAACCCTCACAAAATAAAAAAAATATACAACTCCCAGCATGCCCTGCAGCCACTCAGGGCATGCTGGGAGTTACAGTTTTGCTGTAGAGCCGCCACAGGTTCATCTGCATTGGAAGAGCACAGATATTCCTCTTATCACCAGTTACTATGTAGATATTCTACAAAGACCTGGATAACATGCAGTGAACTCGATAGGCGCGACATTCGTGAATATTCCGAATGACCAGATGGATCAGTGTATAAAGCTTACTTGGAAGGTGTGACATTATGCTTTCCTTCCATCATAAGGAATGGAAAAACCAGAAAGCTGGATCAGTCCTGTGACCAAACTGACTGTCACCGTTCACTACAATGGCGTACGTCCAGGTTCCGTTACGCCGGTTGGGATTTTCCAAGACGAAAAACCACAGCATGAGCTGACGGAAATAGTGGGGTATCAGGATGGTCAGCGGCGATTGTCTGTGCGTCATCTACTTATCTGGTGTATAGCCATGATTGGCGCTGATCAGTGAAGAGAGCCAACTTGAAGTATGAGAGCGGTCAGAACAATGTGAAACAATGGTATAGGTGATAAATAAATGGACTTACCCAGCATTTATAAACACACCAAAACGCGCTGCCTTTATTCCTGTACGTTATGTCCGTCATGAATAAAACAGCCCTTCTTTCTATTGGCTGTTTACTCTGACCGACTGGAGGAAGTATGTAGCGCAACAAACCATGCAACATGCGTACAATACACGTGTGAAAACTGAATGTTTGCATACCCCAATGCAAAACTATGGGGATAACGCTGCACTTAATACAGATGGCAAGCACGCCCCTAATTGGTGGGGGTCAATGACACACAACTAGGACTATCACTGTGCACTCTCAGATAGCCCCCTCACCTCCCGCTTTTTTCAAATTTGGCACCTGAGGGGGCACTCCACTTAGGACCTCTCCCTCGGTTGGACCTGGACAGTTCATGCATCATATGATCAGCATTTGAATGGCCGACGTGACGTAGTACATTAGGTCAATACAAGGGAAAATCTGGCGAATGGCAGCATTTGACGGGGAAGTCAGCAGCCGGAGATCCGCAGTGTAGCAGAGATGTGTTTGTAAGTGGATGGTACAGTTGTCATGATTAAAAGACAAGCAGTGACCTTCTCGGTAAACAACAAATAGGATGGGAAGAGAAGTAAGTTGCGTTCCCATGGGGCGTCCGCGAGCAGCGCTGCCGCTAACAGAAGCTGACAATTTTCTCATCTGGAGGGAGCGTCGCTGGCAGCTGCTCTCACGCAAGAATCTAATCAGGAACGCGGCTTGTGTGGACAGGCTAATGGAAAGGCGCTCTCCTCAGACATCAGGCTCAATAAGCGCAGATGACTTCTAGTACAGGCTGGCGAGACCCCTCCAGGGACATGTGGCCCCTTCCCCTGCGGCAGCGCTATGTGCTATTTAACCGTCTATGGGCCACCCGCTAAACTAACGGGCATCTTACACATCGACTGTGACAGGCAAGAAGCCGGGATGTAGATCAGGTCGGCAATGCCCAAATGTCACCGGTTACATCTTATTTCTTCACTTTAAAGGTTATTTGTAGGATTCCTGGATTCGCATAGAAGAGGCACAACTTCCCCTCACCAGCACCCCCTCCTGCAGCCTCTGGTACTGCATTATATGAAAAAACTCTAGCATCCAGTCCTGAGTCCACAGCAACCGCGAGAGGAAGCTGTGCTTATAAGGCATCGGCTCAAGAGGGTGGGACGTCCAAGACATTTCACGTCTGAATACACAAAAGCAAAATGGGCGGCTGACACTGTACTTTTCAAAATGGATTTTCCTAACGGGTTCTCTCAGAACCGCCTCCTCCTTCCGGACTTAAGAAATTGCAGAGTACATTGTAGTTTACTGCTGGAATATCAGACTTTAAGACTTTAATGTAAGAAGCCAGAAAATTTACACTGAAGGCCCCTTTATTAGACCCCCATCTAGCAGCACGTTGGACCCCTTTGGCCTTCAGAACTGCAGCAATTTGTTGTGGCATAGATTCCACTAGGTAATTAAATCATTCTGCAAGAATATCGGCCCCTGCGGACAGGAAGCTTCTTGTAGTTGCTGCAGATTAGATGGAGGTGCTGACAAGTTCTGACCAGCTGACAGGAAGGGGTCATCGATTCATGCTGCTTGTGCCAAATTCTGACCTCCCATCGGCACGGTGCAACAGAAATCTGGATCCATCTGATTAGGTGATGTTTTTCCACTGCTCAGTGATTCAAGTTTTGCGCTCGTTTGCCTGCAGGAGCCTCACATTTCTGTTTCTTTTGGACACATTGACACTGGAACTGGTCGTCTGCTGTTATATCCCATCTGTGCTAAGGAATACGGAGTTGTGTGTTCAGACACATTAGTTGGAGCACCAGCGTTGTGTTCAGCTGACTGTGCAGCACCTGTTGGTCAGAACGATTCCCGACATCCTCCTCTGACCTCTTTTAGTGACATGTTTTTTCCATCCACAGGATCCCCTTTTGCTGGATGAGTTCTTTGGTCACACCATTTTCGGGATACTCTCCACACCATTACAAGAGAAAATCCCATGCGGTTGGCAGTGAGGCCCGGCTAGTCTAGGACCGATGACCCGGCCTTGTTGGAAGTCACTCGGATCGTGTGATTTTCTCATCTTATGTGGATTCACACTGAAACTGATTCACGGAGAACTTGTCATGTGATTTTATGCCGCACTCCGGGGTCATGGTGAGAATTTTCATACAGCGAAGCACCAATCATCAGAGGGCGGGGGGCTCTAATAGAGGCACCACAGGGTCTCAACTAAAAGACCAGGGACATGTTATATGTATATCTAATTACAGTACACTACACATACACTCTTACAATAGACAGCTTTTTTGTGCTCTCTTACTACGGTCAGTGGCTAACAGTTTGTATCGTTTCTTTAATCACTTACAGTTGTATTAAACGGTCGAGAGAGACAACAGTTCACCAGTGATAATGATGGATCGTTCTTGCATTAACTGGAAAATTTATGTTTTGTGGAGGGTTTTCAGGAATCAGATATTGATGGTCTCTCCTAAGGATAGGTGATCGACATAAGTTTGGTGGGGGTCTGCTGCTTGGGACTCCAGCCAATCAATTTAGGGTAGAGTATGCATCACTCAGGTGAGCGCCTCTTCTCAGGTAGGTGATGTCATATTCACTGGTCACATGGCCTGAGAGCAGCTATACCAGCACAGTGACTATAACATGTACAGCGCTGGACCTGGTCTGCAGTGAAGTGACTGCGGCATTGACTCGAAGGCCACGGCCTCTTCAATCAGCTGATTAGCAGGGTCCTTGATGGCAACCCCCCACCGATGTGATATTGATGACCTACCCTGAGGACAGCTCATCAGTATCCCATTCCCAGAGAACACCTTTAATCTTCAAGAGTGATTGAGAACGGATGGTCCTTCTGTCCGACGATCCATTGTGTTCCCCCTCTTACCCCATCTAGTGCAAACCAGACCTTATTAATCAGAGTTACTGATTATTTCCACATCTCTTAAAGAAGTAATGCAAGTTAGTTAAATAAACACCATAGTACAGTAAGCTGAGCAATTTTCACAGCTCCTGTTCACTTCTATGAGAGTTTACAAAACAGCTTAAGAAATCCCACTTGGCTATTTCCTTAAGCGCTGACCACCCAGCGGTGTACACGGTAGTATTCCAATCCTGAGCGGCTGAGACAGGAGTACCTCTTTAGCCCCTTCACACTGCAGGATGTACATTTTATATCATGGGGTAGCAAGATTTGTATGGAGCGGGATCCAGAACCTATCCCACTCCATAAGGAGTGGGTGACAGCTGTATTCGATAGCCAACACCCGCCCACAACAGGCGAGATCATCGTGAACGCAATAGCAGTATTAAACTAAATAGCAGTATTAAACAATACAACTCATCTCACAATAAACCACAACCCTCAGGCAACGACAGACAAATAAAAGAGTTATAATTTTTAGAAGGCGAAGAGAAAAAAAAAATGAAAAAAACAAAGGGTTAAGAACTCGTAAGTCCCTTTTTCTCAAGAATAAACAAATTCTTGAACATTCCTTGAATGGCGGATGTTTTTGATCCTCGGCTCCATTCTCTTGCACAGTATAAGAGCCTCCTGTGCAGCGATTTCATATTCTGCAGAACAAATCTGTATGAATGAGGGAAGCGGCGCGCTGTTATCTGCTGTATGGCGAGGGCAGCGAGGGGGCAGAAAAATTATATTCACTCAATTGCACATGAAAACAACTCAAACAGACAGAGCAAAGCCTCCAACACATCCACTCAAGGTGGAATTGATCTGCTGCCTATTGTATCCGCGGAACATCTCAGCGACCGGAACAAGTCAGGTGACCTCATCTGGCACGTGAGAAACGTTTGCAGTATTATTCTCCGTTTACTTTGCTGCAGACTATATAGACATATCGTAATGTCCGCTGTAATGGAGTGGGAATGTATTTAAAGCGGAAACTAGTGATTACAGTAAATCTATAACCGCTGCTGTTCTTCTCTTCCAATCTGTGATAGGAGGTAACTTGGTGCTGCTGCGCCAGCACCTTCCCCGTCAGTGACATCACCACCATACTAGGACATTTCCTGCATTTTTGCATGATGTGAGCTCTGCCGTTTTCTGTCTGTACACATCTCCAGCACCCGACGCAGGAATCAGAAGGGGGTGATAATAGAAGGTGCTGACACTTCCCGATGCGGGAAGCAGAAGAGCACAGGGAGCATCATGAGGACATCTCAAGAGGTTGTGAGACCAAAGCCAGAACCCTACCAGATTTCCGGATTGATCATACAGTACATTCACTGAATGGCCTCTATTTTAAAGATCCTGGCCCTTTATTAGAGCCCCCTTTCCTCGGACCCTTTGAGAGAGCCCCCCGGCCCACTTACAATTGGCGCTGCTTCCCTGTATGGAAATTATCCCCGTGACCCCGGAGTGCGGCATAAAATCATGTGACAAGTTGTGCGTGGATTAGTTTCAGTGTGAATCCACATTAGATGAGAGAATCCAGCAATCTGAGCGTCTTCCTATGATGCCGGGTCATCGATGCTAAACTATCCAGGGCATCACTTACAACTAAGTGGGGTTTTCTCATGTAACAGTATGGAGAGTATACGGAGAATGGCGTGATTGAGGAAAACTTCCAGCAAGAAGAGGATTCTGTGGACAGAAATAAATCATCCCGAAAAGGGGTCGGAGGATGTCAGGAATCGTTCTGACCAACAGGTGCTGCACCGCCAGCCACTTACAATGCTGCTGCTCCAACTATTGTGTCTGAACACACAACTTGCTGTTCCTTAGCACAGATGAGCTATAACAGCAGACGGCCAGTTCCTGCGCCATTGTGTCTAAGAGAAACCGAAAGGCAAGACTCAAGGGGGCAAAAGAGCATAAAACTTGTATCACTGAGCAGCAGAAAAACATTGTCAGGTAAGATGGATCCAGATTTCTGTTGTACCGTGCTGGTGAGGCTTGCAAGAGAGACCAAAAGCAATAAAAAAAGAATTTCAGGGGTTTGTCAATAGCAAAAGAAAAGTCAAAGCATGCTATAGAATGTTTACAGGAAACAAATGGTGAAATGGTTATAAATGATGTTGAAAACGTTTACATTCCTATTTTGTATCTGTTTTCTTTAAAAACATAAATGTAACATCATATGATCTTCCCTACGCTATTGGGGGAATAACATAATGCAGGCTATCTAAAAGGAGAGAGATGGTGAGGAAACACTTATCTAACTTGCATTAATTCAAATCTCCAGGTCTAGATGAATTATATTCTAGGATACTGAAGGAAACAGCAGAGGTAATTGCTGAACCACTCGCCATAGTCTTAAAAAATTCCTGGAGAACAATAAAAGTCCCAGAAGATTGGAAAAGGGCAAATGTTGTCCCTATCTTCAAAAAAGGGAGAAGGTCGATCCAGGAAGCTACAGGCCTGTTAGTCTGACTTCTATACTGGGAAAGATCTTTGAACATATTATTAAACAGCAAGTATGCAAGTACTTGGATTAGATGGGAGTAAGTAACCAGAGCCAGCATGGGTTTGTAACAAATAAGTCATGCCAGGCTAATCTAATTTCTTTCTAAGACAGAATCACTGACTTGGTTGATCAGGGTAATGCAGTGGATATAGTATATCTTGACTTTAGTTAAGCATTTCACAAAAGTATCTCACACCATTCTTATTGACAAAATGACCAAATATCGGATTGACAAGGAAACTGTTAGGTGGATTCACAACTGGCTGAGTGATCGTACTCAAAGAGTGGTCATAAATGGCTGCACATCAAAGTGGAAGAATGTATCAAAGGGGGGAGGCCACAAGGCTCTGTCCTAGGCCCAGGGTTGTTCAACATTTTTATAAATTATCTGGAGGAGAGAATTGAGGGGAAACTTATCAAATTTGCTGACAACACAAAGCTAGGAGGGATAGCTAACACTAGGGAAGAGAGTGGGCGGCGACTAACAGAATTGTATTTAACAAGGAGAAATGCAAAGTCCTACATCTGGGCAGGAAAAATCAAAAAAGCACATAAAGAATGGGAGGAATTGGGCTAAGCAGCACATGTGAAAAAGACCAATAGATCATAGACTGAACATGAGTCAATAATGTGATGCAGCAGCCAAAAAGGCAAACACAATTCTGGGATGTATTAAGAGAAGCATAAAGTCTAAATCACGTGAGGCAATTATCCCCCTCTACTCTCCCTTAGTCAGACCTCATATGGAATACTGTGTCCAGTTCTAGGCACCGCACTTTAAAAAAGACATCAATAAACTGGAGCAAGTTCAGAGAACAGTTACAAAGTTGGTGAGCGGTCTGCAAATCATGTCCTATGAGGAATGGTTGAAGGATCTGGGAATGTTTAGCTTGCAAAAAGGAAGGGTGAGAGGAGACTTAATAGCTGTCTACAAATATCTGAATGGCTGTTACAGTGCAGAGGGATCAGCCCTATTCTCATTTATATAAGACAAGACTAGAAGCAATGGGATGAAACTGAAAGGGAGTAGACACAGATGAGATATTAGAAAAAACTTTCTGACAGTGAGGGTGATCAATGAGTGGAACAGGTCACCACGGGAGGTGGTGAGTTCTCCTTCAATGGAGGTGTTCAAACAAAGGCTGGACAAATATCTGGGATGATTTAGTAAATCCTGCACTGAGCAGGGGATTGGACCCGATGACCCTGGAGGTCCCTTCCAACTCTACCGTTCTATGATTCTATGACAGATCAAAATTTGGTGCAAGCAGCATGAATCGATGACCCCTTCTTGTTAGCTGACCAGAACATGTCAGCAGCTTCCTCTATTCTGCGGCAACTACAAGAAGCTTCCTATAGAACAATTTAATCACCTACTGGAATTTACGCCATGATGAGTTGTTGCAGTACTGAAGGCCACAGCAGGCTCAACGTGCTACTAGATGGCACTTAGTAAACTCCATTGGGGGTCTAATATGGGTGCTGTTCGGTGTAGTTACTAGGGGAATATGTACCTGTAGAAAGCTTATCAACACATTTGCTGCATTACCTCCAGGATACTTTAAGAAAACTGTACAAAAAAGTCTATTAATTTTTTGGAAAACATTCAATTAACGTGAAATTTCTTTAAATTTGACAACTGATAATCCAGACAGTTTGACAACACAGAAGTGCAGTCATTTCAAGAGAGCAGAGGGAAGCGATCAGGGTATTTCTGCTGCTTATTCTTCAGATCTGGGGTTGACATTCCTTCCAGAAGGTTCTTTAGCTTCAGGACCGAGTTTTATAGAACGTTCTATGATTGTGCAAATCTGGCATTTATTAAACTCCAATGATGATGGATTGAAAACTTCATTCTGGGGCTGAGAAACATATGCACCCCTGTATTCCCCTATGTAGGACAGGAATAACCCCAGCATCTCCATCAGTCTTACCTTTTGAGCCTCTCTCACGCAGCTGCGGTACTCTTTGGCGAGGTCGCTGCAGTTGAGAAGTTCCTGGCGGTTTTCTGTATAACATTTGAGAATACCGGACTGAAGATTCATGCAAACTGGGTCATAACTTCTCTTCCTACAGAGAACAAGAGAGGAGGTTACAGAACAAAGACACAACACACAGATGCATTTTTCTTTAGTTTGACTCATATTGTGCTGTGATATGACGGTGGGCGGCGCGGTCAGGGGGTTTATTAACACTATGAATTGCTTTGCAATGGGTTTTGTTGTGCAGAGATAAGAGAACAGTAGCTGAGCTCCTGCACCATTTGCAGCGGGGGAAGACTGTAACTGACTGCCAGCCTCCCAATGCAACAGCAGGGATCGGTGCGAACAACGATCCCCACTGTTAATCCCTTTCATGCCGCAATTAATGTGGATTGCACCATGTAAAAAGTTTACAGAGGGAGAAAAGTCCCTCTGTAAGGTCATCAGCCATCTACTATGTAATCGCAAAGGGCCTACAGGTTGCCATGGCAACCAGACGCTAGACAAGGTTGTCCGGTTATACCATGGGCTGTGATCGCTATAGAGCGTGATAACACGTTGTAGCACCGTAATGTTCATGGCATCGCAGATTCAAGTGCCTACAATGATATAAAATAAATTTTTAAAAAATGGTAAAAAAAAAACAAAAAAAAACACAGGTAAAAAAAAATTTACAGCAGTTTTTGCGCACTTTCCCCTTTGTTTACAGAAATAAAACCCCACAATTCAGCATCGTTGCATCCGTAATGATCCATACAAGAAATTGAACACAAGTTCATCATGCACTAAAAACGGAGCCAAAATGCTTTTTTTTGGGTTAATTTTGCCTCCCCAAAAAACTGCAATAAAAGTGATCAAAAAAGTCGGATGTACCTCAAAATTATATCAATAAAACTACAGCTCATCCAAAAAACAAATGAGCCCTCAGAGAGCTCAGTCTATTAAAAAATTATGGAACTTTGAATGCAGCGCTAAAAAAAAATGTAAAAAGCATTTTTTTGAGTGGAAAAACCAACCTGGAAAAAAGTGTAATTTTGGTATCGGCATAATTGTAGTGACTCCCAGAAAAAAAACATACCATGTCATGTAGTGACCAAGCCTGATTCCACCAAATTTTGGACATCTGACATGTGTCACTTTAACATAGTATAACTTTGTAAAGGTTTTGCATATCCAAGTAATTCTGACATTGCTTTTTCACATATTGTACATTTAGACGGTAAAAATAAAACAATAGAATTTGTGCATATTTATTAAAAGCGCCAATATTGGGGAAATATAGAAAGAAATTTTCATTCTTTTCACATTTTTAACTGCAATGTGTCAAATATGTGCAAACATACTGTATACATTTTTGAAGAGATATATTCTTCCATCTGTTTACTTTATTCTGGAAGCACATCTGAAAAACTTTAGTTTTTTGTTGTTTTTTAACCATTTAGGAAACGTACAAATTTAACAATCATGAAAATTTTGAGGATTATTTTGTTTCTCTACACCAAGCCAAGATTGCAAAGGCTTATAGGTATCAGAAGTTAATGCAATTTAGAGGAAAAAAATTAAAATTTCATATATTTACAAATATTTCATTTTAAAGACAGGGTTTTTTTTACATTGCACATGAAAATGAGGATTAGCACCCCAAAATGGATACCCGTTTTTCCTGTGTTCAGAAACTTTTAGATCACCACCATTATCCATTGGATAACGGCGATCACTTGGCCAGGAACCGCTCCCCGCTCCAAGCTCCAAACAAGGAGATTTTAAATTTCCCGGGCTGTCCCTGGATTCTGCACACTCGTCCATCAGTTTGTAGCTGGGCGCATGCGCAGAGGGAAGGGAAATGTCCGTGGATGAAGATGTCGTTGGGGGACAAATGCGGAGACCTTAGGTAAGAAGTTTCATCTCTCCTCACTGATGCAATCGGTGAGTGGAGATGAAACTTTAACTTTTTAAACATTTAAAAAAAAATCCTGCAGATTTATTTTACAGAGATGACGTGCTTTCACGGCCCTGTAGAATAAAGCCCAGACATCCAGGACATGAAAACATGTATGGATGGTCACTAAGAGTCCCACCAGTGTAGGTGCTGCTCTATGCATTTCAATGGAACTGGTGGAAACAGGTGAGTTCAGGTGCTCAGCTATCACAGTCAGTCCAGTTGAAAAGAATGAAGCAGTTCTGCATGTGTGACCTCCAACTCTATTCATTTACTGACAGTCGTTCTCAAGATCGCTGGTGGTCTCATTGTGAGGCCCCCACCGATAAGTAAGTTATTCCCTCTCCTAAGGTGGGACAACCCCTTTAAGGATAAAGAGAATAGTTGTCACTGTCCCTGTAGTGTCCATCTTTATGTACCCATATCTGCTCTATGCAAATCCTGATCGGCCTCTACTGTATAAATACCCCGTAATGGAAAGGCGCTAAGGAGGATTTCCGGGGACGTACAATAAGAATATTATATATTGGAGGAGTCGCGGCTCACGCTGTAATTTCCTCTAAATATAAGTCGCGCTTTTTCTCCTCTAATTTCTCTTTAAAGCTCCGCCACGCGGAGAAATTGCCGGTTTTGTGTCTGTTTTAAAGCTCATTTTCCTCACAATGTGTATTGCCAGCACACTGTGTAAATAAACCGCGCTCCTCCTGCCGCTCTTACTGCCAGAGAGAAATAGATTTGATTGTTCATTTATTTCCTTTCTCAATTTATCAGCCGGGACTCTGAGCTAAGTGCGAACTGGCAAACTGGGATCTCGCGCAATTTATGGGGGAATGTTCTTTGTATCCTGCAAGAAGAAACAAAAAGCAGTAAATTCCGGGGCCGTTCGGATATTTGGGTCACAGCATTGTTTCCATAACTAAACCCGGCTACCTGTTATAGGAAGCCAGTTAACCTCCATGAAAATGACATTTATTAAAGGGAACCTGTCAGCAGAAGATAAGCATATTACCTGGCCGCTGCAGCAGGATAACATACATGCTTCAAGCAGAATAGAGCAGTTTAGCAAAGTCGAAATCCTACTTTTATTGCAGCGCACCTGTTATTCAAATGCGCCAAAGATACGGCGCCATTACAGCTCCGAGTCAAGGCATCCCTTATAAAACCTCGCCTTTGCAGCTTCTCGCCGCCACCCACTTTCCTTCCAATGTCAGCATTCGCAGAGCACGTACCATAAAGAGAGATGTAGACATATCCCAAGGACGGGTCATCAATAGAAATTGCCCAGAAACCCCCTTTAACCCCTTCAGTGGCAGGTTTAGGTAGTCTTCAGCACATTTCAGTGCAGCAAGCCCAGAGATTTTCCGGGCGTGCCACTAAAGGGGTTGTACCACAATTACAAGTTATCCCCGTGCACAAGATACCCACAGGAATAGGGATAAACTCACTGATCGGTGGGGGTCTAACTACTGAGACCCCCAACAGTAAAGGAGATTGAGGGTCTCCGTTCCCCTCACTGCAGGGTTACTGCACGCTCTGCACTGAGGAGGAGAATGAATGGAAAGCTGATCACACAGGTGCGCTGCTGATCCATCCGTTTTAGTTGGGACTATAGAGATACATGAGCTGCACCTGCTGACGTATTTCCGTCTGTCCCACTGAAATGAATGGAGCGTGCATTTTCGGCACTCTCTTCATGCTGACGTCACTGCGAAAGGCCAAGTGACCCCCACAGTGAGAGGCCGAACGGGACACAGGAGTCCCACTCTGCAGATCGGTGAGGGTCTCAGCAGTGAGTGCCCACCAATCAGCAAGTTACCCCCTATCCTGTGGATAGGGGATAAATTACAATTGTGGTTCAACCCTTTAAAGTCCTAATAGCATTCTGGCTACTTGCAGCCACCACTAGAGGGAGCTCAGGAGCTCAATGCATACTATATTATTACGGAGGTCGACATATACACAGCACACAATAAGCTCCCTCCTGTACATTCTCAGGCCTCATGTCCACGGGGAAAATCAGGCCCGCTACGGATTCTCCATGGAGAATCCGTTGCGGGTCCCTCCTGCCCCGCGGACATGAGCGCTTAAAATAAGAATAAACTTACCTCTCGCACGCTGAGGATCTTCCCCTTCGCCGCGGCTTCATGTTCTTTCTTCGGCCCGGCGGATGTGCATGGCACGTCGGTTGCGTGCCGCGCGCATGCGCCGGCCCGAAGAAAAAAGATCCGGCCGTGATGGAGAGAAGATGAAGCCGCGGCGAAGGGAAGATCCGGAGCAGGCGAGTATATTCTTATTTTAGGTCTCCCGCGGATCCGGACAGCTTCCATAGGCTTCAATAGAAGCCTGCGGGAGCCATCCCCGCGGGAGACTCGCACGAAAATGGAGCATGGTCCAGATTTCTTCATGCTCCATTTAAAAAAAAAATCACTTTTATTGACCATCCGCGGGTATTTATCTACCCGCGGGTGGTCAATGCATCCCCATGGGATGCGGATCCGCGGGCAGGAGAAGAGTTAAAATCCGCTGCGGATTTTAATTCTTCTTTTGCCCGTGGACATGAGGCCTTATGCAGTATATTATCATGCACGGTGGAAGTCATTTGTAATTGTTCATTTTCCTCCTCCAGTAACCAGCAGTAAGTTCTTAACGCCTCGTTTTTCTACGTGAAAATGGACTTTGACCCTGAAGCAATCAGAAAACCCATTCCTTTTTTTCCACATACGCAATGGATAAAATTTGCAGCCCAATATTGACGAGTTTCCACCAAGCAGCCCCAGCGAGAGTCCAGTGCAGACACGTGCGAGAGTGCATCCTCTTCTAAATGAAATCTCATCAACATATCCTTCTCTTATTATTAGCGTCAGCATCAATCAGGTGAGGACGCCACCACGGCTGGATGTGCTCCTTAGGACAGGCATCTGCGGCACGGTGAATATGTGAGGCGAGCGCTTTATTACTGGAAGCAGAAAGCATGCTCTCAGTGAATTAGTCATTCGTCTTAGTCACAGCCAATCTCGGGATTCCAGGAAGATGTATCATTAACTCACAAGTGGCTGTTGAGAGCCGAGGAGAACGAAGCAACAAAGCAAAATCATCGTAGGATTTAGAGGCGTGAACTGGAGTGGGAATGTCAAGACGCTGCTGGGATAAATGGGGGGGAGCCACTCGGAGCTCTACACGTGGATGCACAAAAGAAGGGCTGTTTACTGCAATTATCCCAATAAAGTGTCTCTTGTGGTGTAATCCCCAAATACACTTAAGAGAAAAAACATAGTGACTTCGAAACGCGTGTAATTTATGAAGTGCAGCGCAGGTTGGATTATTTTAAAGCTCAAATCAACAGAGTTACATTATGACTTATACACTACTCACATCCAAAGCTGCATTGAAAATTCAGCAGGCTTTCTTTTAGTCTTGAAGCTAGGACACCTTATCACGCCTTTACCCCCTGCTAGTTCAGTGTCTCCATCGTGTTGAGGATTATTTTTGACACTTACATTTTATTTGAGTTGTTAGGCCGTACACACAGCGGAATGTGATATAAAATATGCAATGATTCTGCATCAAATATGCATGCCATTTAGTCAAATGGGAACTGGCGCTGTAATCTCCGTCATGGATGAAAGGTGTGTGATGTGTCAATCCTGGATGCAAAGTTCAATGAAACAAGTAAAAAAAAAAATGTATATGCAGACCCACATAATGATGCAAAATACTGTTATCAACCAACTAGAAAAAAGCAGATTAAAAACAACCAGAAAAAGCAAACAGGGGTGCCCCTTCCATCAGGCGATCTGATTCTGCTGCCTCGGGCGGCAGGCCACAAAACATCAGATGGGCATATAAACTGTGCGTAAAAAACAGCCACCACCTGTGATCTATCGGGCAGCAACCCGACATGCGAGGCACTTACTTGGTCCGCAGTCCTGGTCGAGTGGTCGCTGCGTTGTCATCAGAGGATAAGACCCGAGACCTCTCCTTCTGGCATCTACAAGCTTACACACAGATGCTGGCCTGTATGCAGTGCAGACACCAGGGTAAGGATGTCCACGGTGACTGTCTCTGATGACAGCACAGCGGCCACCCATACGGAACTGCGGACAGAGTCATTGCACTCCATGTAGGGATGCTGCCTAGCTGGAGGCCCATTATGGGGGTCTCTATTACTGCTGGAGCCAGTATGGGGGACACAATTATTACTGGGGCCACTAAAGTTGTCACTATTACTACTTGAGCAACGTTTGGAGACACAACTACTATTGGGGCCACTATAGGGGAACACTTACTATTGCGGCCTCTACTGGCGCCATTTAGGGGGCACTATTACTACTGGGGCCATTAAAGGGGACACTTACTGTTGGGGCACTATTACTCTGTCCCTACAGACAAGTCTCAATGGTATAAATATGTGTTGGGTATCATGTAATGGCGCTTTCATTGCCTGTACAATGACTGAGGGTTTTTTTACCACGGGGGTGGGTGGGGGAGATAGGAGGAGGCAATTTGCACATCGTCTCAGACAGAATAAAAGATTGGGGCACCAATGACAGCAAAACATGATTAAACTTAATTTGCCTATACAACAAGAGGCGAATCAATCCGCAGCACGGCCATAACTATCCACTGATACCAACAATACCCCTGAGCAGTCCATTACTATAATAAGGGGGGTAAACTAGTGCTGCCAAAATACTGGAGTCTCAGAAATGTGGAAAAACCCATATGCAATGAAAATGGTTTAGCAGAGGGTGATGCAATTTTGCATACAAGCTGCAGGTGGAACATGACGAACACTTTCAATGCCACCATCTCGGATTCAATTGTAATTTTTCCAATGGTAAGGTAGGTGGTTAAACTGGCAGAGGATGCCACCAGAGAAACAATGGTGTGCTTCATTTTAACATACCCTTATTCATTGTCACGTTAACAGCGATGTTTCTTCATTACAGGCGGTGTGAGGGAGGCATTATCTCAGGCAGAACATGATGAGAGCATCCTTATGTCAGGTGGACGCAGCACACGTGCCATCGCCGCAGATTACATTCAATACCACCCAACCAGACCTCCAATTACCCGCAAAGCGGTTACAAAACCTCGTGCCATCAGTAGATTTAGGACGCCTCCACGCACACTGGATAGCCAGATGCTACCACCTGTGAGTCATGAGTGACTGTGTGAGTTACATGTGATGAGGTCACCGTCATGTGATTAGTCACCAGGGCTCTGAGCGCCGCCCCTGATCACTTGACGGTGATGTCATCACAGGTCCTTCTCTCCTGTGCACTGCATGAGGGAGTACGGGTGGACTACATCCCTCACAAACCCCCACGGCCTCAGTTGCTATGGATACAGCAGTACTCAGTCTGGCAGTTTGTAGCTGGTTGTCAGACTGCTGCACACCTGTGTGGAGACTCCAATAAAAGACACCTCAAAAATGTCCACCTACATAGCTGGCGGATCAGATTGACCCACAACATAGAAGCATAGTCCTTCACCACTATCTTCACATCTCCTGAACATGATTATCATGTCACCTAAGGGCTAATACAGGTCCAGCCTTCATCTAATCGTCAACCATTGTCCAGTGTTGAAAAAACAGTCACTGTCGTGAAGACATGTCACCACAGAGGGTTCAACACTGCCATGAAGCTAAGGCCGGCTGTCCACAGGCGATGCGGTATCCCGCAGCGAAGGTCCGCCGCATAAGCCGCCACCGAATCTCTGCCGTTCAGCCCTATCTAATAGATAGGCTGACCGCTGAGAATCGGGGCAATTCGCAGCATGCTGCGAATTGCCCGCCGCGAGCGGAGAATCGCAATGATTCTCCGCTCGTGCACAGGTGTCGGTGCTTTCCATAGCAATGGGAAGCGTCGGCCGGCGAATAAACTGCCGTGGACAGGGGGCCTAATGCAACTTACATGACACAGCAACAAGCCACGATTTCACCTTAGCCACCAGCTGAAGTTTGTAAATCTCGTGCAGCAGATATGCGAAATTAACGAGCCAACATGTCTCCTCAGCGAGCAACTGAAGTTCGTAAATCACATGCATCTTATATGCAAAAGCAACGAGCCAACATGTCTCCTCAATGGGCTGCTGAAGTTCGTAAATCACATGCAGCTTATATGCGAAAGCAACAAGCAAACACGTCTCAACAGTGAACAGCTGAAGTTCGTAAATCACATGCGGCGCACAAATATTTTGACCAACTCCAATCCTTTTCACTATATTATATTAGTAAGTGGCACACTGCGTTACCAGAAATACTGTCATTCGTATTAATATATTGTGTACCGGCGACTTGGGAATTGGCTGTAGGGAGCTCCGGGATTCAGCGACTGCCTTCAGCTCTGCTAACAGCTTTCTACTATTCAGAACTAATATGAAGTGTAATGGAATCCACCTCTTGCGGTGTCATTCTGCTATCTGTCTTGTTTCTTGGCTAGAGTCACATTTACAGTCTTATCTCCCTGGCCATGGCTGTATCTTATCTTGTTAGTCTGTAATCAGGGAAGATCGGTCATATCCTTCGCAGATGGATTCTTCAATTATTTAGATATTTAGCAAGGATCCTTCCTTCTGCGGAGCGCAGTTACTGTCACCGATGGCGCTGCCACAACCCGCACCTGCGCTTTTCGGATATGTTCATCTCTCTCATATTTGCTTTTGTTATAAATCGAAAAGTAGATTATTTTTTAGGTGAAATGGGGAGCAATATAGAAGGGAAGGGCATAAGTAGTAATCGCACAATATGTCTGGATATAACGGGGATCGCGGGTGCTGACAGCAAAAGAACGAAAGAGGTTGACCTCAAATCGCCTTTTATCACCAACCCACAGGACAGGAGATCAACGCCTAATCGCTGGGGGCCCCACTGTAGCAAGAAGGGTCCACGGTAAGGAGCGGTTATATTGGAGAGGAGATCTAGTTTCTCCATTTAAAGCCTTTCAGCAGAGTACAGATGTGCAATGAAATTTAAAGCTTCCTTGCCAACTGTTCCATCCAGCATGTCCCCAAGTAGATGGCAGTAGTCAGCTTCCTACCCCCCCCCCCCCTCAGCCCCGACAATATAGAATACAAACTGTCCAAAGCCACCATCAGATGACTTGTCCCAAGATTGGTTATTGGTGGGTTGATGCTCCATCTAGTTGGAAAGATGGAATTAGTTTTGGTGTTTAGTACATGGAATGCACTGCCCAGAGGATCTACAGAGGAATTCCACTATTAAGCAATGGTAAGACAATGGCGCACTGGTGAGCAGTCATCCATCTGCCTTTACAGTCCGGCCTCCTGGATATTCATCTCCCTGCTGTCAGCGGGTGACATATGACATTTAACGCTATTCCTTAAAGGGGAAGGTCCTGTAAACAGAGCTGAGCGCGCAATCCTTCGTGCGTCTAATTGGACGCCGCGCCAGGTGGAGGTTTATTCAAGTATAATCAGCTCTTAAATCCAAAGAGAGGAAGCAGATAGAGCAGGCAGAACTCACAGACGATCTCTTGTGTGGATGCGGAAGCAGGACTTTCATCTCATTAATCTTGTTACTGATTCAGGACGGTCCCCGGGGCAGATGGAAGCCGAGAGACGACGGCTCCTCTCAACCTCATTGTGTCACTGCGCACAGGAGAAAGGCGAGAACCGGCAGAAAACAGATGGCGGCTTTAGTGCAGGTAAAGAGCGGAGAACAGCGTCCCCCAAGACCGCTGCGGAGACGATGCTGACTGTGCACCAATGTCATTATACAGGAGAGGAGGGCAACATATGTACATGCATGTAATGACTGAAGGGGGGGGGGGGGTTATAACAGAAAGAAAGAGGGCAGAGAAGGAAAGTGAAAACTTTACAGAGAAACAGGAGGAAGTGATCTCTGTAAATAGACACTGAGTGACTGAATGGCCCCCTTTATTACAGCCCAGGCCCCTTTATTAGAACAACTTTGCTAATAGTTTTGATTGCCAACATTCCACCGTTCTGTGTATACAGCTTCTCTGCATGCCTATCTGTCTCCATGGTTACAGACTACAAAGCAACCGCAAGTTGTCAGACTTGCAGTCGTATGTTACTCCCTTCCATCGGTCTCCTCTTCTGCTGGGGAAGAGGGCAGACGGACCAACACGTGACCGCAGGATGAGACTGCGCAGAGTGTGTGTAGTCATGAACCCTGGAGGGCCATACTGACTGTAGGAGGGGAGGAAGATTTTTAGCTTTAGGAAAATTTGTCTTTTCTCTTTCATTTTGAAACAAGCAACATTCAAAAATCGGTGATGAGGCGGAGCGGTGACATAAAGGTAGTGGAGGCCACAAAGTAGAAGTACAACCGGGATGAATTGAGACACATTTTCATTTCCATTCACTTTCAAGTCTTTTGATTGCTGGATTGCCGCAGTGAAATACAGCCCCCACCCCCAGGATACAGCTACTCCTCCCCCCCCCCCCCAAGTTACATCCCGCCAAATCTGCTAACTCTAGAACTGACGGAGTCATGAGTCTTGTGCAAGGGACCTCTCTAATACAACAAGTGGCTACTTTAGCAAGTCCTCTGCTTCTTTATTAAAGCCCTGACACCTATATTTGAGGCCCCGGCTACAACATAAGAGTCTTTGGCCATTTCAAAATTGGTGCTTCCCTGTATGGAAATTATACCCGGAGTGCAGCATACAATCATGTGACAAGTTGTGCGTGGATCAGTTTCAGTGTGAATCCACATTACATAGGTAAAAATCCAGCGATCTGAGTGACTTCTGGTGCTAGACTAGCCGAGGTCTCACTGACAACCAAGTGATTGTGTGGAGAGTAAAGAATGGCGTGATCAAGGAAAACATCCAGCGAAATGGGATCCTTTGGACTGAAACAACTTGTCACTGAAAGGGGTCAGAGGAGGATGTCAGGAACCCTTCTGACCAACAGGCGCTGCAGCTGAATACAATGCTGGGGCTCCAACTAACGTGTCGGAAAGCATAACACACCATTTCTTAGCACGGATGGGCTATAACAGCAGATGACCAGTTCCAGCACCATTGTGTGTAAGAGAAACAGAAAGGAGAGACTCCAGCGGGCAAAAGAGCGCAATACTTGTATCACCGAGCAGCGGAAAAACATCACCTGGTCAGATGGATCCAGAATTCTTTTGCACCGTGCTGATGGGAGGTCAGAATTTGGCACAAGCAGCATGAATCGATGACCCCTTCCTGACAGCTAGTCAGAACATGTCAGCACCTCCATCTAATCTGAAGTGACTACAAGAAGCTTCCTGTCTGCAGGGGCCAATATTCTTGCAGGATGTTTTCATCACCTAGTACACGTGTCAAACACAAGGCCCGCGGGCCGAATCCGGCCCGCTGCCTTGTGTTATGTGGCCCGCGCCGCTCACCACTGCAGCGATTACCAGCTGGGGTGCCGCGGCTCCCCGCTGGTAATCGCGCTGTTACAGCTGATCCCGGCGCACACTGACGTCAGTGTGCAGCCAGGATCCTCCTCCCCGAGTCCCCTGCTCTTCAATTCCGCAGGAGAGGACTCAGGGAAGAAGCGTTCCGAGCTACACACTGACGTCAGTGTGCATCCGTGAATCAGCGCGAGAAGAGGAGGAGCGGCGCTGACAGCAGGGAGGAGGTAAGTGGATGGGTTTGGTTGGGTTGGGGGAGCTTATTATTGTTAATGAAAGGGCTTATATACTGGGGGGGGGTATTATTGTTACTGAGGGGGCTTATTACTGGGGGGAGGGGTCATTACTGGGAGGGGGACTTATTGTTGCTGAGGGGGGGCTTCTTATTGTTGCTGAGGGGGGGCTTCTTATTGTTGCTGAGGGGGGGGCTTATTACTATTACTCAGGGGAGCTTATTACTGAGGGAGGGGGGCTTATTACTAAGAATCAGCGTGAGAAGAGGAGGAGCGGCGCTGACAGCAGGGAGGAGGTAAGTATATGGGTTGGGGTGGACGCTTATTATTGTTACTGAAAGGGCTTAATACTGGGGGAGGGGTCAATACTGGGGGGGTTATTATTGTTACTGAGGGGGCTTATTACTGGGAGGGTCATTACTGAGGGGGGCTTCTTATTGTTGCTGGGGGGGGCTTCTTATTGTTGAGTGGGGGGGCTTATTACTATTACTGAGGGGAGCTTATTACTATTACTGAAGGGAGCTTATTACTGAGGGGGGCTCATTACTGAGGGGGGCTTATTATTACTGAGGGGGGGTTAACGTTGCTATGGGGGTATTACTACTGAGGGGGTTAATATTACTAATTGGGCCACTGTGGGGGTCATTATTTTTACTAGGGCCACTATCAGGGTCACTATTAGGGCTCGTTCACACGAGTGTAATTGTATTTCGGTCGCGCAAATACGCTGCGTATTAGCGCTATCGAAAATCGCTTAGGCCTGTATATTTGCGTTTGCAAAAATCAACGCACGTGGGCCCAATCAAATGGTGCGCAAATATGCAGTGAATACATAGGTTTCCTGCGCATTCACCACGTATTTGCGCGGCCCATGCACATGGGCGGAAATTCCGCGGCGGGATTTCCTGCAGAATTTCCTCCTGTGGAAGCTGACATAGTATTGCATTAGAAAATGCAATCCTAGGCAGATGACCATGATTTGTCCACACGAAATCTCGCGCAGAAAACAAATCGCGCCATGCTCCATTTCTGGGCGGGGCTCTACCCGGCCGCTGGCTCCGCTCTACGCATCGCCGGCTGCCTGGCAGCCGGCACATCACAGATCTGGAGCCACGGGAGCAGGTAAGTACCGCTCTGGGTCCTGCAGGGGCGCGGGTCGGGTCCCACTGCGAGAATTCTCGCAGCAGGATCCGACCCGCCGTCTGCAGGCGGCCTTACAATCGGCCCTTTGAAGGTCACCATAAGCCTGATGTGGCCCTCGGTGAAAATGAGTTTGACACCCCTGACCAAGTAGAATCTAAGCAGTGATGAGCTGTTGCAGTTCTGAAGTCTAAAGGAGGTCCAACACGCTACTCGTTGGGGGTGTAATACACGAGGGATGGAACGTCTCCTATATCAGCTAATATTTCTACACGGTACTGTGAGGCATGCTTACGGGGTCCGGCAGCACAAGCCTAATACTCTATAATACAACAAGGCTCTGGGTTAAGAATCACTCCCCTCGCAACAGTCCTTCTCTATTTTTGGCTCAGCATTTGTTTCTTTTGTAGTCCCCTTTAAATATGTAAAGGAGCGCTGCCTGTTGCAGAAGTTCACTGGATAACGAGGAACACATTCGGGAGAGTCGGGTCGGATACTTTTCATTTTCCTATTGCTTATTCCATCTACAAAACAGGGACAAAGGATTTAATGAGCCTGAATGCGATTGACTAATTGTTTTCCTCATTTTATATGCATAAAGGGACGTGAAGTGAGGTTAATAATCAACTTCCAGTCCGCAGAGTGGGAGGAACGAGCTTAATTAAGTGTCTTCTGCTCCCAGTCCAATAAAACAACCCAGACTGGAGAGCGAGTAAACATCACTCAGGAGCGAGCGCGGCACGTACGGAAGAATGAAGAGCCACGTATATACAAACCTCCTGACACAGCGGCGGGGGATGTAGTTAATAGAGGGTCCCTATGCCAGGGGCGCTATAAGTGGACAGGGCAGTGATGCAATCAGATGAGCCAATTACATAGTGATGCCACAGGCTTTATGCAAATAGTATGCAAATTAGTTATACTGCACTGAATGAAGGAATGAAGAGTCACATATGTACAAACCTCTGGACACAGCAGTAAGTAATAAAGCAACCATATGCCAGGGCGCTGTAAGTGGACAGGGCGGTGATGTAATCAGATATGACCATTACACGGTGACGTCATCAGGTTTTATGCTAATTAGTCACTCTGCACTGTATAGAGATACTATTGCATAAGATGTATCCTGCTATGGGGGGCATCAGTTACAATAGGACCCCCCAAACCTTCAGGCTTCACCTACATGTGCAGGTTAGTGTCTCTCATATTGTTAAATGCCATTCAGCCATTAATAATTATCTCCGTCTCCGGGAACGCTGGGTGACAGCCAACTTGGCCGACAATGCAGCTCCCAAAGCGGTTGTTCCTCGGCTCCATTTGTAGATACTGAAACAGGGAAAAAGTATCGTTACACAACTTTGCCACTCAGGACTCAATGGAAGCTTGGTGACGAATGCCAGAGGAGCTGTAACCCAGCTTTCCTGGAATCAGAAAAGAAAAAAAAGGTACGATTAACTACTTCACAACCGGAAATTTGTGTCATTTGGTTGTGAAGTGTGGATGGAGTGGGCTTGGGAGCAGAGTCCGCTCCATGCCCAACTGCTATCAGCTGTTTCTGACAGCCGCCGGTAACTGCCAGGATGAGAGCTGGCTCTGATTGCAGCAGTTAACGGTTTGGATGCATGGTCAGCCTTGACCGAGGCATCTAAACAGTCAGCGGTAAGGAAGGGGACCGGTTCCCTCATCCCCCGAAACACAATCGGGGGATGGTGATGGGCGAGTATAGCAGCCCAAAGTCAACTGAAGGCTCCAAGAACTGCCATGTATAGATGCCTATCAAGCCCTGTCAGTGGTAACATCAAGAGTCGCTATAATTATATATATATATATACACATACACACACACACACACACACACACACACACACACACACACATATACACATACATTAAACCCTTGAGTAGCATTGCTCTTATGTAACACTGTTTTCAACTTAAGTCGATGTGTCAGGGCAGTGGCGGTCCCTCAAATAAAGTTGCATTCCTCAGATAAGGGCGCCGACCGCTCCATGACCCCGGGCGCCACTCAGTGAGTCGGCGCTTAGCTGATGCCGGTCACTTCCCGCTTTTCCTGCATCAGCGCACACCTGCTCCTCCCCCTCCCCTCACCACAGCGCACAGTGCCGGCTGAATGTTGCTGTGTCTGCCTGCCTCCTGACACAGTACAGCAGCTGAATCCCCAAAGTGCCGGCTGAACGCTGCCTGCCTCCTGAATCCCCACTGTACTGCAAAATGTAAGTACTGTACAGATGAGTACAGTAAAGAAACGTTTGCAAATACTGCAGTCCTATGTCAAAGCACAGATAACACAGTGATACATACTATAATGATGTCCTTGCAGTCCTATGTCAAAGCACAGATACCACAGCGATACGTACTGCTAGAATGATGTCCTTGCAGTCCTATGTCAAACCACAGATAACACAGTGATACGTACTGCTATAATGATGTCCCTGCAGTCCTATGTCAAAGCACAGATACCACAGTGATACGTACTGCTAGAATTATGTCCCTGCAGTCCTATGTCAAAGCACAGATACCACAGTGATACGTACTGCTAGAATAATGTCCCTGCAATGTTAATTTATTCTTTACAGTTGTGTTTTATAGTCATTCAATATTGTTATTGTTTTTGGTATGAAGACCAGAGTTATTCTCTATTAAATAGGGTTTGGTGTGTTTTTTAGAACGTCTAGAACCAATTAATTGGATTTACATTAATTCCTCTGGAAATAATGTCCTCAACTAACATTGATTTCTACTACCATATATACCGGCGTATAAGGCGACGGGGCGTATAAGACGACCCCCCAACTGTCACCTTATACGCCGGTATACAGTGGTGAAAAAAAAAAAATTCATTACTCACCTCCCACGGCGTTCTGTCGCGCTCCGGCAGGATGTCGCTCGCTCCGGCAGGCTGTCGCTCGCTCCTCGTCCCCGGCGCAGCATAGCTTTCTGAATGCGGGGCTTGAAATCCCCGCTTCCAGAAAGCTAATACACACGCCGGCAGCCATGACATCATTGAATGGCTGTGATTGGCTAAAGCGCATGTGGCTTCAGCCAATCACACTATTCAATGACATCATTGAATGGGTGTGATTGCTAACACGTGCGCCTTCAGCCAATCACAGCCATTCAATGCTGTCATGGCTGCCGGCGTGTGTATTAGCTTTCTGGAAGCGGGGATTTCAAGCCCCGCATTCAGAAAGCTATGCTGCGGCGGGGACGAGGAGCGAGCGACAGCCTGCCGGAGCGAGCGACATCCTGCCGGAGCGCGACAGAACGCCGTGGGAGGTGAGTAATAATTTTTTTTTTTTTACACTTTTTTTTTTTTTGTATTACCGGCGCATAAGACGACCCCCGACTGCAGAGCAGATTTTTCGGGGTTCAAAAGTCGTCTTATACGCCGGTATATACGGTAAATGACGCTAGTTGAGGCTCTACTGTGTGTGTGATATATATAAAACTGTACAAGTGATCAAATGATTTCAACGTTCAAGTGCCTTGTGGGGACTAGATAAATGTGTAAAATAAAAAAAGACTTAACAAAGTTTAATAGTAAAAAATTAAAAAAATACTAGAGGTTCAACAATTCACCCCGCCCCTCCCAAAAAATCTAGATTAAAACACCACATATTTGGTATGTAACAGTCCAAACTATTAGAATATCACAATATTTATCTCTAACACAGTGAAGGCCATAAAAAAGACGGAATGTCAGAATTGCAATATTTTTTGGTAATCCGGCTCCCAACAAATTTGAATAAAAAGTAATCAAAATGTTTCCAAAATGGTGGTAAGAAAAACCACAGCTCACACAACAAAAAACGAGCTCTCACCCTGCCCAGTTGAAGTTACGGGTCTCAGAATACGGCGACAGAAAGCAATTTTTGTTTAAAAAAACTACTACGTTTTAAAAACAGAAAGTCATTAAAAACTTGCATGAATGTGATATGGCTGTAATCGTACCAACCCATGAAACAAAGTTCATATCATTTTTACTGCACTGTGAACGCTCTTAAAGCTAACCCCTCACAGAAAACTGGCGCAATGGTATTTTTTTTATTTCTCCCAACTTAAGTTTTTTAAAGTTTTCAGGTACTTTATATGGTACCGCTACAAAATACAACTCGTCCCGCAAACAACAAGGCTGTCAATGGAAAAATGAAAAAGTTATGGCTCTTGGAAGGTGGGGGCCGAAAAACTGGAAAAAAAAAAAATTAAATGTCTCTGGTCCTACAGGGGTTAAAGGGGCTTTCCTAAAATACTTATCCCCTATCTACATGATAGAAGACTATCTGATTAGTGGGGTTCTGACCGTTGGGATCCCCATCAATAAGACACACGGGGGTCCCAAGTATTCTGAATTAAGCATGGTGGTCACACATGTGATACCCTCCACTCCATTCTATGAGACTGCCAGAGTACAAGTGCTTGGCTATCTCTGCCAGTCCCATTAAAAATGAATGAAGGGTTGTCCACACTCCTGTCATTCCCAGACCCTCATCATCGGTGGGGTCCCAACTGGCGGACCCCCACAAAGCAAGGTCGTTTTTCCTATTCTGTGGTTAGACGGTAAATACCTTTCATGGAAAAGCCCCTTTAGAGTGGTTATCCTCTTTTGTTAGAAGGGTCCCCCCAAAATAATCTCATCACAGATGGTCCACTTCTAGGACACCCAGCAATCACCTATATCTGTGAGGCAATCTGACAGTAAGTGTTCAAACCCAAAGCGCTGCCACCACAAGGCAAGTAAATAATTACATGGAAGCCAATGAGTTGTAAAGAATTAGAGAAACATGACAGCTTGTTCAAAAAATTCTGCCCCACCAGGTTGTGTGTGGTACTGCTTCTCCATATTGCAAGCAATACATTTCCTTAATGGCAAGTCTCGATCGTTCCTGACTGCTCGGTAATTCTACCTTGAAGGAACCAGAGAGGAATAAGTCTGAACATTATTATAGCTGCATTAAGTTGGTTAAATGAGAGTGAGATCCAGCTAAGCTGCCATTAGCCTGAGACGCAGTGACGGGCGGCAAGCACTTTATGTCTTACGTTTAAAAAAGGGGCCATTTGGATCTAAGGTGTAATAAAAGGGCTTATAGATACTCCAATCTCCAGGATGGCCAACGAGGGCTTTAAGTTCAGTCAAATACTGGAATCAGATGCACTTCTTGGAGCGACACAACCGGGCCAGTTAATGAAACCTCTATTAACGCGAGAAGCTCTCTGCATTTAATCATCCGGCCGAGGCAACGGGGACTTGTAGAGCCAGACAGCCCATTAAAGCAGGCTGATGGAAGTGGAAATGTGCGGAAGGTTGGCTGCAGCTCCAGATTTTCTTTGACATCGTTGAGCATCTGCTCGGGTAGTGAACGATGACAGATACAAAAGGGAAGGAATGGCTGCTGTCCAGGGTGCTGGAGGAATGATAATAACGCCAGTGCTACAGTCATAAGGTACAATGGAGGGGAGAACAACAAGAGGCATTATTAACGCTTATATTCTGCACAAATATGGCGCCACATAACATATCCGACAAACGAAAACACATATATACTGATATGCCACAACACCTAAACCACTTAACCCCTTTGTGCCATCTAAACAGCTCTGATCCATCAACACCCAGACTCCACAAGACCTTGGAAGTTTCCTGTGGCATCAGCAGTAGATCCTGGAAGTTACTCATTGTCACGATCAATGAATTGCACTTGTTTCTTTTTTTCTTACTATTGGGGTGACCATGGGGGGGGGCACTACTAAAGCCACTATGGGGAGACACTTACTACTAGGGCCACTATGCTAGGACACTATTACTACTAGGGCCACTATGGGGGAACACTACTATTAGTAGGGCCACTATGAGGGTCACTATTACTACTGCAGCTACTATGGGGGGAGGGGGAGCACTATTACTACTGCGGCCACTTGGGGGGACACTACTACTAGTAGGGCCACTATGTGGGAACACTATTACTACTGCAGCCACTATGATGGGAACGGGATGCTATTACTACTGCGGCCACTATGGGGAGGACACTGTAACTACTAGGGCCACTATGAGGGGACATCATTATTACTGTGGCCACTAGGGGGGGGTCACTATTCCTACTGCAGCCACTATGGGGGGGAGGGGGGGGGAGACACACTATTACTACTGCGGCCACTATGGGGGGGACACTATTACTACTGCGGCCACCTATGGGGGGTGGGGACACTATTACCACTAAAGGGGTGGGGGCACGATTACCATTAAAGGGGTGGGGGCACTATTACTACTGCGGTCACTATGGGGGGACACTTTTACTACTGCGGCCACTATGGGGGGACACTTACTACTGCGCCTACTATGGGGACACACACTATTACTACTGTGCCTACTATGGGGGTACACTATTACTACTGTGGCCATTATGGGGGGAGGGAGAGACATTATTACTACTGCGATCACTATGGGGGGGAAACTATTACTACTGCGGCCACTATTGGGGGGGGGGGCACTATCACTAATGCAGCCACTATGGAGGGGGGGGGGGGGAAACCACACTTTTTCTACTGCGGCCACTGTGGGAGGACACTATTGTTACTGCGGCCACTATTGGAGGACACTATTACTACTGCGGCCACTATCGAGGACACTATTACTGCTGGGGCCACTATTACTACTCATGCCACTATATGGGGAGACAACTACTACTAAGGTCACCATGGTGGTCACTATTACTACTTTATACTATATACATATATACTGATCTGCCACAACACCTAAACCACGTAACCCCCTTGTGCCATCAAAACAGCTCTGATCCATCCACACCCAGACTCCACAAGACCTTGGAAGTGTCCTGTGGTATCAGCAGTAGATTCTGGAAGTTGCTCGTTGTCACCCTCCATGAATTGCACTTGTTTCTTTCTTTCTTACTATAGGGGCCACCATGGGGGGACACTACTAAAGCCACTATGCGGAGATACTTACCACTAGGGCCACTACGTTAAAACACTATTAGTACTAGGGCCACTTCGGGGGGGGGGGGGGGGGGGGACGACACACTACTATTAGTAGGGCCACCATAGGGGTCACTATTACTAATGTGGCTACAATGGGGGGGGGGGTATTAGTACTGCAGCCACTATGGGTGGACACTACTACTAGTAGGGCCCCTATGGTGAAAACGGGACACTATTACTACTGCGGCCACTATTGTATCACTATTACTACTGCGGCCACTATGGGGTACACCATTACTGCTAGGGCCACTATTACTACTGATGCCACTATATGGGGGGACTATTACTACTGAGGACCCTATGGTGGTCACTATTACTACTTTATATTATATACATACATACTGATCTGCCACAACACCTAAACCACGTAACCCCCTTGTGCCATCAAAACAGCTCTGATTCGTCAACAACTGGACTCCTCAAGACCTTTGAAGTGTCCTGTGGCATCAGTGGGCAAATCCTGGAACTTGCTCGTTGTCACCCTCCATGAATTGCACTTGCTTCTTTCTCACTATTGGTGCCACTATGGGGGGACACTTACTACTGGGGCCACTACAGGGGTCACTATTACTACTTGAGCCACTATGGGGGGGTGGTGACAATATTACTACTAGAACCACTATCGTGGGACACTACTACTACTAGGCCACTATGGAGGGACACTAATACTACCGTACTAGGGCCACTATAGGGGGACACTGTTACTAAAGGGACCACTATGGGGTGACACTATTGCTATAAGGGCCACTATGGGGGCACAATTACTACTAGGTTACAATATATGGGGCCACTATATGGGGACATTACTACTACTTTGGCCACTTAAAGGGACACCATTACTACTGTGGCCACTATAAGGGTCAATATTACTACTGAAGCCACTATTATTACTAGAACCATTATGGGGGCCAGTATAACTACTGGGCCCACAACAGGGGTTCACTATTACTACTGGGGCAACTTTGGGGGACACTATTTCTAGTGGGGACACTTACTACTGGAGCTACTATGGGAGTGACTTACTATTGGGGCATGTTCATGGTGTTTTTCACCTGCACAAAAAAAACCAAAAAACATAAGAAGGCCCAATTACACATGTATCACGAGTATCCACTGCATATTTACCGCATCCCAGTGACTAGAATGGGCCATTTTGGTCGTAATATGAACCAAAATAATATATGCTGTTTAAAGGCACAGGTCTGAATACCCCAATGCAAAGCGATGGGGTTTCAGCTCTCCACACTACATACGTAATATGGAATGTAAATATGCCAGCGTGAATGAGCCCCAAGGCTGTATTTACACAAGAAAACTCTGATCGATATCGTGCTTATAAAACACACGATTTTTCTATAAGTGTGATGCGTTTTGTGAGAAAAGACATTGCATCGCTGTACATGAGTTGCACATGCATTAAACAAAATACATGTTGTTCCAAGACTGATCATTGTAAAACCCGCATCGCACTTGGGAATAGCACGTGAGCATGATGCAAGTTTTGCCTCCCATAGAAAATAATGGGCAATAATCGCCAAAAAATGGGCCATGCAGCAAATCCTTCATCTTACAGCATCGCTGTGAAGGAAATTGCACATGTAAATAGACCCATTGCAAATAATGGGTTCTCTTTGTGTTAGATAAATATGTCTACAGATGCGCCAGCCTTTACACCCAGCCTAATCGCCGTGATCAAACCGGCGCGTTTCATCAGGATCAGCACATCTGCAGCTTTGTGATTTGGTGTAGGTTTTTCCTAGACAAAATTGCGTCAAGATTCAAAAAGTAGAAGGTAAAAACAGGAGATAGTTGAGCGTTTGTACTCTATCTACGGCAGTCCCTTGGAAGTGAATAGAGTGTCAGCGTACTTGCTCTGCCACCATTTCCTTGTGAGGGGGGCAGGGAGGACGGATGGCGGGAGGCGATACACCGCTCCTGTGTATAGGTGATAAAAGTTGATTCTGGCAGTTTCCCCCTAAAAAAGGAGAAAAAAAAAGCACTACACAAAAATCATTAGCGTAGTGGCGTGCCCCATGCCAGCCCTCTGCCCCCTGCTGCATACATTTTATACCCATAAACCAACTCCAAATCCCCACCACCGACCAACGAAACCCGAACAGGAACGCGCAGCAGTTCTTATTCCAGGGAGAAGGACACAGCTGAATTAATGGCCTGATTGCTCGGCGAAGGACCCCGGCCTCGTCTGGGGCGAGTAATTACCAATCAGGTCACCACGGTCCATTGTAAACAAGTGATTTCTCAAGTGCCGTTTCTGATGGAGCCGTTGTTCAAGACGCTCAGATTGTTTTTCCTTCTGCTCCATATCTTCCCATCAGCAGCGACTCTTCCACCGCTGTCCTACATCCCGCCAGGCTGGGATAAATAGCCGTATGACACGACGTTGATCCAGCTCTGCTCTGGTGCTACGGGCTGCCATCAGGTGACTGCAAACAAGTGAAGTATTACCAGGACGGCACCAGGAAAAGGGTCCCGCTTTTATAGTACTGGCATTGGATAGAAGTAGTAAAACGTGTATTTGCAATGATGTGGATAGCAGAAGGAGGACGACACGTCCGGGTGAGCAGTTTGGTGGGGAGGTTTTGGCTGAAACCCGCCGATCAACCCTTATGCCACGAGGGATCTGCAGTCCACATTCCCTCTGGAAGCGCCTGATGAGATGAATGGTCTACCAGGTCAATGAGTCCCCCAATGCTGGAACTGAGCTTCCCAGTCCAGTAGTGATTAAAGTCTACGTTTAATGCAAACACGCCATGTTGAAAATGTAGTCCAAGTTATACAGGCGGCAGGTTATAGAGCAGGAGGAGCTAAGACACATTAAAGGGGTAGTCCAGTGTAAACTATTGATAGCCTGTCCATAGGATGGGTTATCCATAGTAGATTGGCGGGATCAGTCATCTGGGACCCACGCCACTCAGGTGTTCTCTGGGTCAGTGTGCTCATGCACTGAGACCATTTCTACAGCAATCACACATCGCAATCAACAAAAAAAGTTAAGGGGCTCAGAATAGGGCGAGGGGGAAAAAAACGTTCCCCTTTAAAAAATAGAAAAGCATGAAAATATATATATAAATTTGGTGTCATTGTAATCATACTGACCCCCAGAACAAAAGGTCATGTATCGTTTTTACTGCACTGTGAATGCATCCACGAAACAGGGTTCTTTCTTTTTTTCATTTCTCCACAATTAAAAAGTTACGTTTTTCTGTACATTATACGGCACATGAAATGGTACCATTATAAAATACAGGTCAGCCTGCAAAAAAATAAGCCCTCATACAGCCATGTCAATGGAAAAGCTAAAAAGTTATGTGTCTTGGAAGGCGGGGACAAAAAAATGAAAATAAAAAAAAAAAATCTCTGTCCAAAAGTAGTTAAAGTTGTGCCTGAGATTCTTGGGCGCAACTAGCATCGGATAGCACACCAACACCCCGTCCGTCCGTGTGCTGTCAGCTGTGCAGGACTCCACATATGTACATGTACTACTACTGTCAGAGTAAAAAAAAAATGCCCCTGTGAAATATGTCCATTCAAATGAGTGGGCTCTATCGCTGGCCGATTTTGGACAGAAAAATTGGTACGAAAACTGGGGTAATGTGTTGTATGACTTGTATTACTTGTGGGAAGGGGGAAAATTCAGAAATTCCACCATTGTTTTGGATGTTGTTTAGACAGTGTTCACCATTTGCCAAAATAAAAGTGTTTTCACACCTGTATTGGGGATTCTGGTTTCCTGTTCCTTTCGGGTGGAAAGTCTCTGGACAAAATTGAACAGTGCCGACCGGACCTCATTAACTAGAAGGCCTCATGTCCACTAGGAAATTCGGGCCAGCGAGGATTCTCCATGCAGAATCCCGCAGCGGGTCCCTCCTTTCCCGCGGACATGAGGCCTGAAAATTGATTTTTCTTACCTGTCCGGACGCAGTCGATCTTCCTTCCGTTGCGGCTGTACTTCTTTCACATGCGTCGTGCGCTCTTTTTTTTGGAACTCCTGCTCTCCCGCGCCGGAGGATTCATCTGTGGGTGTGCCGCGGATACGGAGGGCTTCCATAGGCTTCTATGGAAGCCTGCGGGAGCCGTCCGCGCAGGAGACCTGCAGAAAATGGAGCATGCTGCGGGTGATTTCCCGCACATGCGATCCGCGCAGCAGGGAAAAAGGCCATCCACAGGCATTTACTTAACTGCGGGTGTCCAATGCATCCCTATTGGCCGCGGAAACCGCGTGTGGAACACCCGCGCGGATTTTGTAATTAGGATTGTCCAGTGGACATGAGGCCTTAGGCTGACTTCACACGGGACAGAAATCACGCGGCTTGGTCACACAGGAAAAATGTGAGATTTCCACGGGAGAGGAAGCTGGAGTGTCAGATGCAGATGTGATACCGGCTAAACATGATAACTTTTTTTTATCTGAATCAGTTCGCTTACTGCGGTACCGAGTTTATGGAGAATTTTCATTTTACTACTTTTGTAAAAACACATTTTTAAATTAAAACAATTGACTCTGGATCACCGCAGTTTAAGGCACAGAACACTTATTTTCCGGCGGCGGAGCGCTGTGAGGGCTTGTTTTCTGCGGGAAGAGTTTCAGTTTTTATTGATACCATTTTGAGGTGCGAGTGACTTCTGGATTGCTTTTTTGTGTTTTTTGGAGAAGGACAAAAGAAAAATAGCAATTCTGGTGTTACTTTTTAAATTCTCTATATGGAGCTCACCATGTGAGATAAATTAAATATTTTCATTGTCTGGGTGGTTATGAACACAGTAATACCGATTTAGCATTTTATCCAGTCAAAACGGGTTTTTGTTTTGAAAAATGCATTTTTTTTTTAACTGGATCTTTTTCAAATTTTATTGAACTTTTTTGATGCCATTTGCTAGTTCCTCAACAAGTGATTCTTCGATCTCTAGGATAGTACACTGCATTACTTATGTAGTGCACTCTACTAAGCCTATGACAGCAACCTATTAGACTCTGCTGGAGGCTGAGCCTAATAGGCTGAATAGGGCCGCCGGCACACGAGCTTTGCATTGTGGAATTTGTAGCGGGCGCCTGCTTCCGGATTCCGCGACAAATACCGGCCATTACCAAAACGCATTTTCCTCTATGTGAGCGGAAATCAATTGTAATTTTCCGCTCGCGGAGGGAAAAAAAAAAACGCAGCATGCTCTATGCTGCACGGATGGCTTCCAATGAAGTACATGAAAGCCGTCTGACCTGTGGCCCTTCCACAATGACATTGCGGAAAGGTCGTGGATTCCGCACCATCGCCTAAAGACGACGCAGGAACAGCCAAAAAAAAACCCCAAAACTGTACTGCGCATATCCGACAGCTCACAGTACAGCTGACAAAGAAAAAAAGCTGGTATGCGCGGATGCCAACTCGTGCATGTGCAATCAGACCTGATTGTGTGCAGCCAGCCTTACATGGCAGCCATGGAGGCCTTTGTCAGGCTTGCAGCTGCCATGAGAACCCACTGGTACCTTGTGATCGCACTGCGCTGTGCCGATAGGTACCAGAAGTAGTCCCCTCCTCCTGTCATCTGCTTACATGCTGCAGTTGCTATTGAATGGGGCATGTAAGGGGTTAAATTGCCAAACATCTGAGGTTTTTCCATTCCTGGAGGTTACAGCAGGAGCCTGGCTGTCAGTAGTACACCAAACCACCGCCCTAAAAAGATGTATGTGAGGTCTGTAAATAGGCGTATTGCGGTCACCAAGTGGTTAAACCTCCGTTTCTCTGTCTCTTCACATTTTTTCCGTAGTAGTTGGAAAGCATTGTCGCTGGCAGCCTTCACCCCACATTGAGGAGGCCTCTATATGCTCTGCACACAATTAAAAAGGAAAAATAAATAAATTAGTGTGAAAAACACAGCCTCTCAAAAGAAGGCGCAGCCATCCATTCATAATGAGCCGCGAGGACGGAAAAACATAATTTAGCTCTGAATAATTTTATCGCTTAACAACTTCTTAATCCTCTCTACAGCGCTTACCTTTTAGAAAGCAATAATGGAAGCATGCATCCTAACATGCAGACGGCGGGCCGTGCAAGCCCGGTGCAAGACGTGAAAAAGATAAGACGCGGTGGGGGGAGAAAAAAAAGCAGAGAGCACTTTAAGGGTAGTTTTTGTGGTGTCTGCAATAAGCTGCGACCTCTTCAGTGATTTTATTTTACTGATTCAGCAGCAGTAATAAGGTTTAATCCACGGCAAACTAATCTAAATGTAACACTCAAAAGGAGACAAAGGGGACGCAAAACATTTGGCCGGAGCCTTCTGGGAGCCATGCTTTATCCTCGCATCCAGCACATTAATAGAGCTGGAAATGAAATGGCATTTTATTCCCTGCGGCCGGGGGGGATTAAAGAACTGTCCTTTCTAAAGCAGAGACTGAGTCATGGATCCCTGAGCACCGAGAATAGCAAAGTGCAGGAAAGAGAGAAAAGACTGCTTATTGTCTGGATGGTTTTATGGGGGCCGGGGGCCGCGTCCAAAAAGAGACCGGAGGAGGAATATAGGGAACGAGATCAAAACGTATTGGCTGCATGTTAAGTATTCGTAAGGCGGTGAGGGCGACCTAGAGAGTCACAGAACACGACTAAACCAGGCGTTGTGTCTGGGCGAGGTGGGGGTTGTATCTTGGTGTAGGGCTATATCTTAAGGATGGCTGTATCTTACTGCAGCGGTCCCTCAATCAAAAGACTTTAAAAAGAGTAAAAAAATTAAAATGCAGCTTTTTCTTATACTTGGCGGCCTCCGCCACCTTGATGTCACAGCTCCGCCTCATCGCTGATTTTTTTTTTAGAAAAACTTCTGCCAATAATCTGCCTCCCCTCCTACAGCCCTACATGTGCCTCCATGGCTACACACAATCTGCGCAGTCTCATTATGTGGTCACGTTTTGCTCCGCCTGCCTTCGTACCCTATATACAGCAGGAGAGGATACAGATGGAAGGGAGTAACATATGACTGCAAGTCCGACAACTTGCGGCTGCTTTGTAGTCTGTAACCATGGAGACAGATAGGCACGCATAGAAGCTGTATACACAGAACGGTGGAATGTTGGTAATCAAGACTACTAACAAAGTTGTTACAAATAAAGTTGCAAATGTACTTTGAATACTGAGAGAATTAAAAGGGGTTTTTCAACACTTGGGGAAAAAAGTAGCTGAGGTGGGCACAAAATAAACTAAGGCATAGTCACCGCTCAGATGTCCATGGGGTCTATTGCAGCCATTCTCATCCCCACTGCTCCAGTGGTAATATACCAATCATGTCAGAACCACTGCAGAAGCCTATGGCCGAGCGGGTGGTCAGATGCAGAATGGACGGCATGTGGCTGCTGCAGCAATTCCCTGGCTTTGAGTGGACTGGAGCAGCTATGATGGATTTAGGGGACATCTGGCCGGAGCAAGCCTTCGTTTGTCATTTTATGTCTTTAGACACTTTTCTCTGAGCGTCAAAAACCCTCTAAGCTCCATCTGGTTGGACTTTGCCTCCGATCTACCCTATTGTCTAGCCCTGTCCAGTCTCCATTGATTAGGCATATGTTGACATATCTTTTTTTTCAATTTAATGGAATAGCGCAGACTATGGCATTCTCTACAGGGAATTTCAGCAAAAGAAAAAAAAAACGTATACAGAAAGTGCGGCACGTTCACTAATGAGGTCTAAAAGTTGAGTGCGCAAAGTGCAAACTAAGACAGACAGCCTTAAAGGGGTTTTTCGAGTTATTTTACATATTTTTGGGCTCCTCATGAGAAAAACAATATAAAATAAATATACTCACCGCGGTACTGTACCGCCGAACCGGAGGTCTGGTGCCATGGCATCTGACAGGTGACGTCACCCGGCCTGAAGGCCCAGTGACGTCCCATAAACCATGTGTGCTTCAGGTCTATAGGACATCAACAATGACAACCGTGTCAAGCCTTGTCATGTGCCTGCTGCAGCGCCTGTGAACAGTAGACTGGCGGACAGAGTGCGGAGCCGCTCCATCCAGTACTAGATGTACTACAGAATTGGCGCTGCAGCTCCAGCCGCAGTACGTACAGACTGACTTTCTATTAAGCATAAAGAGCTGCTTATCTGCATTTTAACCTTTCCTTTGTGGAAATGCTCTGCCCTTTCTAGCGCACGACGGCTTCGCTGCGTTTACTTGGCCTTTTTACTTATAATGTTAAACACAAATTATCACAATAAATAAAAACCCCAGATTATCACTTGGATGTTAAATTGCAGCCTTCACGCGGCGCCTCCTGTAGGTCAGAACAGGATGAGCGGATCGTCCCTGCTATAACAACACCTGGAACAGAAGGTGCCGGAAGCCCCTCGCCGTTAACCGCAGACTCCAAGTGGCATATAAGTCTGCACTGCTATGTGGCGAACCGCCCCGTGTTCAGTCTCATAGGGCTAATGTACGCATTTTCAGTCGGCGTTTTCACGGACAACAACTCTGCGTATACCCTGCGAATTATATTCTTCATGCGCGCAAAAATAAAAAACATAAGCTGGCTTCACTGCTTTCATGCAAAAATGCGCAGTGAATATGTACGAATCATGCGTATTTAGGCGCTCCCATTGACTTAAATGGGCCATTTCGGTCTGCAACACAGACCAAACAAGGGCATGCTGGGAATTTTATACGCCCATAATAATGAACATAAATCCTCCCGTGTGAACGCGCCCTTGCAGGATATTCACACGGTGTATTTTGGAACATATTTTGTGCCAGAATGCACTTATAATAAACGTCCCACTGATTTGTCATGGGAGCCAGGTCTTGCCAACATGTTTTTCTGCCAACGTGTATTTAAAATATAGTTGGCAGAAAAAGAAAGGTAAAATAGAAGCAGTGACGTCACTCCTTTGTTCGTTTTATATGTCGCGTTGGGTCTTTGTAATGATATGGGGCTTCAAATAATCACCAAAATACACATCACCAGGATTTGACGCGGATCCATATCTGAAAATTGACTGTTCAGAGGCGTATTTTGACACAGATTTTTTCCGGCCCCTTAGTTACGCCGTGTGAACATACCCCAAAGTAAATGCCCACTGTTGAATGCAGTCTTTTTTTATTAAGTCTGAAACTTTGCGCTGGCGAATTTCTTCATGGCGTGTTTTAGCGACTGGAGCGGGTTTTTAATTAAAGAGTTCCAAATCCCCATATAGACATTTAATACAATTCAGCCACCACTAGGGGGAGCACACTGTATACTGCTCATACACTAAACTCAACTGCACAATACACAGTAAGCTACTGAACTCCCCCTAGTGGTGGCTGCTGGTAAAGAGAAGGTTATTTAGGGTAGGTTCACATGTAGCAGCAAAAAAAGGAAAGTTGGTGTGAACTTTGACACTAATTTAGCTGCGGATCCCCAGCCTCTCAGTTACCATTAAGGGACGTAACAGCAGCATGTAAGCACCACTACAAATGGCTGCTTACTGCCTGGCACACCGCTCACCTCCAAATACTGCCAGTGTCAAGAGCGCAGCGTACACCATAACCCGGGAACGGCTATGGAACGCTGCTACGGTTCAGGAGGGGGGGGGGGGGAATATGGGGTGCCTGCCACTGGGGGAAGATGGCAGTGCTCAGTAGCAGGTAGCGGTGTGCGCTGCGCTCCTAGGGCTTAAGTAAGCGCCCAGTATTTGGAGGTAAGTGGCCATGTGTAGGTGTGTTAATTTACTCCTATTAAGTCCTAGCGGTAGCTAAAAGGTTGAAATCAGACTCAAAATTCAGATGCAGATTTTGACGTGATTAATTGCGCTTTCTAAGAACTTTTGATAAGTCATAGACACATGTTAAGAGTTTTGATTGCTGGGGTTCTGGCTGCTGAGACCCCACAGAACAAGTTAGTTGGTTAGATGGCCCATAGACTTTCTATTGTGCTGGTCTTCAGCTAGCGAGCAATAACAGCACTTGGATGATCGCTTCAGACGCTTAATTCTAGTGATTAGTGGGGTCCCAGCATCCGGACCCCCAGCGACCAAAGCTTCTAACATGACGTGTGAAGTCCAGCTATACTTTACAGGGGTGGTCCGAGTAGACTGGGGACAAATAACTTACTTAAACCGCTCGCTTACCTAATTACAAAATAACCATCTACCACTTCTTGCTGTAAAACGTGGGGTAGGCCACAGCTTTATTGAATAACTTGTAAATAACATTAATGTTCATAACTTTTCTGAAAAACCCTATCCATGCTGCAACGCTGGTATATTACAGTCCATAACCGTCTGCCAAGGACGTTCGTAAGCCCCGGTCCTTGGGCTTGCGAACCTTCCTCTCTAACCCTAACCCAGCATGGACTACTTCCGGGCCAACCACTAGCTGTGACGACTTCCTAACTAACCACCTACTCTGCACCCTCCACCTCTCTACCCTACTTACCGGGCGGGCGGGCGGGCGTCTTCTCCGTTCACCGATCACCTCTTCTCCTCGTGCCTTTCTTCTTCTGCTTCCCTTCTTCCGCTCCCTCCTTTCTACATCCTGTCCTAAGCTCCGCCCCCCCTTGGCTCGCTCACCTACTTTCCCTCCCACTCTCCTACCTCTTGTCCCCAGTCACCTGCTGTTTTCTTAAGCAGCTCACAGCATACGAGACTGGGGACAAATAACTTACTTAAACCGCTCGCTTACCTAATTACAAAATAACCATCTACCACTTCTTGCTGTAAAACGTGGGGTAGGCCACAGCTTTATTGAATAACTTGTAAATAACATTAATGTTCATAACTTTTCTGAAAAACCCTATCCATGCTGCAACGCTGGTATATTACAGTCCATAACCGTCTGCCAAGGACGTTCGTAAGCCCCGGTCCTTGGGCTTGCGAACCTTCCTCTCTAACCCTAACCCAGCATGGACTACTTCCGGGCCACACGGGATGTGGCGAATTACTTCGGCTCATTCCGTCCCACCCCACCGACCTTGGCCAGTGCAACTTCCACTCCGTCCTGTATCCCTGATAGAAACGTGTCTAAGCCTAGCTCATTGAGGTGTACACCGTCCTCCCTCAATGCACCTTTTTCCTGATCCTCCAATTCCCAATGCCGCACGGCCACCCCCCCAAGGGAATGCACAAACTGAGACATTTTCATGTTGATAAATCTCCTGCTTTTCTCTATCGCCTCCATGTTCTTTGCTCCTCTCCAATGCCTGCGGGCAACGATGTCCGACCAAACAATAGTCACCATGTGGAAACATTCCTGGAAACGCAAAATGTCCTGCTTCATTAAGACCAGAAGGTCCCTGGTCTTCAAACTGCCGAGGTCGTTACCCCCTGCGTGGACGACCAAAACCACTCTCCCGGGGTTACGCCTCCCAATGTCCGCTACGAGTCTTAGCATGTCCGGCCATTTTAGCCCCCGGACGCCGTGCCAGGTTACGGACGTTCCGGTAAGGCCCAAGTCCAATCCCATTGGCCGTACCGCCGCCCTCTTCTGGGCCCAATATATATATGAGTGGCCCACGATGTGCACCTTCCATGGCTCCATAACTGAGAAAACAAAAAACAGTTCCAAGGGCAACGATCTCTTCTTGAGCACAAACAAAAATTATTTTTTTAAACGCTAACACGACTAACCATGGAAGTTCCCTACCATAAGATCCGGCCTAACGTAGGACTTATACGCCTGCGACTTCCACCTCCCCAGTCTCTTTAACCCTTCTTCACTCATACCGCCCGCATCGGCCGATGTGGCTGCGCCAATTCTAAACGAGTGGGTACCGAAATCAGACTCGTCGAAACCTGCTGCCCGTAGGGACCTGCGCAAGACAGCCGCAACCTGGAAACGTGTGAGGGGAAAACCCGACGCGTGGACCAAAAACCGATCGCCCTGAGGCCTGGACGCCATATAACGTGTTACTGTCGCGACTGGGCACCAACGGGCGCCCAGCGGGCTGATGGATACCCACTCACCTCTGCCGTACACGTCCGTTTTCGACTTTCTTATCCGTACTCGTAGCGCCCCTTCTACTATCATCACGTCGTTGTCGTGTAGCCCTCCCGCCTTGAATCTACTGGCGGGCACGAGCTCGCCTATTCTCAAGGCTGCAAAAAACGCCAGCAAAAATGCAGATCTGAATAGTAACGCTTCCGCCGGGTCCGTGCAAATGCCTTCCAACACCTCCAATAACCTACACAAAACTGGGTAAGTTATTGGACGACGGGTGTCCACCTGGGCCTTTTCTTTTTTCCATCCCCGGACAATCTGCCGGAAAACGAATTCCTTTGTAACGTCTACCAAGCTGTGGAGTTTTAATAAAAAGGCAACACCAGCAAGATGTTTCTTGACCACGTCGACTGACGCCTTGCTTTTTCGCAATGCCGCTAACATGTCCAGCGTCACCGCGCGCGCCCTTTCACCCTGTACCATGCGGCCCCCCGCACAATTCACCCACTTCTGCCAAACCGCATTGTACTGCTTCCACGTTCCCGCCGCTACGGATGTCTCAACTAGCTTCAGCAACTCTGCTCGGCCAGCTTCCACAAGAAAGGCGGGCAGCGTACGCCCTCGGCGTCCGCCTGTGGATGCCGCTCCCTGAAACGCTCCATCTGCGAACGAGAGAGTGCGTCAGCTGCCATGTTCTTGTAACCCGGTACATGCTTTGCGCGTAGATATATGTTCCGCTGCAAACACCTCAAAACCACGTGTCTCAACAGTACCAGTACCGGCAGGGAAGCTGCGGACTGCCTGTTAATTATCTCCACCACCGCCGCATTGTCGGACCAAAAACACAACTTATGATCCTGGAGCTCTTCGCCCCATAATTCCAACGCTACCACCAGCGGAAAAAACTCCAAGAGCGTAATATTTCTGTTCCAACTTTTTTCCAGCCAGGATACTGGCCAGGGTTCCCTGCACCAGTGGTTCCGGAAAATCACCCCGAAACCCACCGATCCTGCTGCATCCGCAAACAAGCAGAGGTCGGGGCCCAACCACTCCTCCTTAGGGCACACCACTTGCCCGTTAAAGGATTCCAGGAAAACTCTCCAAATATGGAGATCCCTTTTGATTCCTTGCGAGATCCTTATGAAGTGATGTGGCTCTTTTATGCCTACCGTCGCAAGGGAAAGACGCCTGGAAAAAACGCGGCCCATGGGAATCACTTTGCAAGCAAAGTTTAATAAACCCAATAAGACCTGCACTTGGCGTAACGTGGCCTTCTTACAGCTCGCAATCTCGTTTACCGTCTGCCGAAGCCGCGCGATTTTTTCCAGAGGTAACCTGAAAACCATTTCCTCGGTATCGATCTCGATCCCCAGGAAAATCAATCTGTTAACTGGGCCCATTGTCTTCTCTTCAGACAATGGGACCCCCGCGCGCGACATCAATTTTCGGAACGTGTTTAACAACAAGGAGCACGCGCCGGATGTTTCCGTACCTATGAATAAAAAATCATCAAGGTAATGCGTCACCGATGAGATGCCCGTTTCATACTTAAGCATCCACTCCAAGAAGGAGCTGAACAGCTCGAAGTAGTAACATGAAATTGAGCAGCCCATCGGCAAACACATGTCAAAGAAAAATTGATTGTCCACTTTGCATCCGAGTAAATGAAAACAATCTGGATGTATCGGGAGGAGGCGGAAGGCGGATTCGATATCAGCTTTTGCTAATTGCGCCCGCCTTCCCGCTTTTCTTACCAGCGCTACTGCTTGGTCAAAAGAAGCATAAACTACCGACGCTTCCTCCTTCGATATCCCATCATTTACCGACTCCCCTTTTGGGAATGATAAATGATGTATCAAACGAAATTTTCCGGGCTCCTTCTTGGGGACAAGCCCCAATGGGGAGACCCGCAAATTGGGGAAAGGCGGTTCAGCAAAGGGGCCTGCCATGCGGCCCGCTGCTACTTCTTTCAGTACTTTTTCTTTTACTAGCTCTAAATTATCCGTCGCTGATTTTAGGTTCGGACACCACGTGGACGCGGGCTGAAACGTAAACGGTATACCGAAGCCTTCTGCAAAACCCTGTCTAAGGATTCTTGCTTCCTCCTTCCTGTGATATTTGTCTAGCCACAGGGAGAGGTACTGGCTTTTCACCGGCGTTCGGAGCTCCGCTGGCGCCAGCTCCGGCGCCTGCTGCTCTTTGCTTCCTAAAGCATCGCACCGCCGCGTGTTGACCCCCACAGACAGAACACTCGTGTCTGAACTTGCAGGTGGCATAGAACCTGCAATGGCCCTCATTGTAGAGCCAACAGGTGCCATTGGGTCTTGAGGAGGCCGCAGGAGGCTGTTGCCCGCCCCCCACGGCTCCTCCCTGAAATGTCATTTTTTGCGGGCGCTGTGCCAGGATGAGTTGTATCCAGACGTCCGTCGCTTTTGACGCCCAACTTATGTGGTTAACGCCCGAAATCCTCCGACGAAAATCCTCGTCGTAACGCCACCACGCAGCGCCGCCATGTAGCTTATATGCACTAAAAATTGTGTTTAGGTACACCAACATCTCAGGGCCTTTTTTAGGCTGTTGTTGGCATACTACGTACGCCAACACTGTATAAGCCTGTAACCAGTTGGCGAACGTTTTAGCCACTTTCGGCTTCCTGTCCGCACCACGCTCCGTAACCCTTTCCTTGTCAACCATCACATGGTCCGCCGACAGCAAGGACCATATATCCACGTATATACCTTTCCGTATTTTTTCCACCACATCATCGGACAAACCGACCCCCAAAGGGGCGACACCACAAAACAGCGAGTCCGCATATTTCAAGCCCTCCATAGGGTCCACATCACCACCGGCTGTTGAGCTACCACCTTCCTGCCCCACCGGCGGGCCCGCGCCCCCTGGGGAACCACAGGACTCTGACACACCATCCTTATTATCCACTCTGCTCAACAGCGATCTCAATACCGTGACTAAATCACATTTCTCCGCCACCCTGGCGGGATCCAACACATTATTCCAAGCATTTAAGTAGTTGGACTCACCGGCATGCCTGTCCTCCGGCGTCGCCAAGGGGGTGGACCTTGCCGGGCTTCCTCCTGGGCTTCTGCCCCCGAGGGCTGCTGATTGCCGCGAATTCACGTGCGGAGCCCTGCGAGCCCTCGTTTCCTGTGTTGTACCAAGGTGGCCCAGCTCCGGCCGCTCCTGCGTAACATCCCGCCTCCTGTGGCGTGTGCAATCCCTGGTGTTCTGCGTCTCCGGCAAGATGTCCGTCTGGCGGTAAGTTCCCGTCTGGTGCCGCTGCTCAGGACCGCGGAACCCTTCGCCTACGGTCTCTCTACCTGCTCTTGCCCTGATGCCGCTGGCCTCCGCAGCTAGCCTGGCCTGCTCGCTATCGCGCCTGCGCTGATACCTCTCCCTTCTAGCTCTCTCCCTCTGCCTCCGCTTAGCGCCCTGGCCTTGCCTGTTCTTGCTAGCGCGACTAACGTAGCTATATGATGACTCTCCTCCACCTGAAGAGAGAGCCTCCACGAAACGTGGGTTAACGTAGCAAAACCTTTGCGACGTTGAGCGTGCGCCATCATGCTGCTGCTGTGGGGGAGGGTTACTAAGGGCGACGTAATTGTCACGACTGCACGCCGCGGCACCGCGTGGGAGCGCAGTGGCCGCAACTTGATGCCGCGAGAGTTGTCTGCCGTAGCCTTGTGAGGGTGGGATATCTGTGTAGCCCCCAGGCGTAGGGCCCTGTGGTGGGCTGTCCGAGAACAAACTAGCGCTACCATCTGTTTCACAACCCCTGCCCCCGCTACCCTGCCTGCTGCCTCTCCTGCTATCCACACTGCTAACTACACTAGAAGACGTGCTATAACTCTCCCTCCCCCTCCCCTCTACTCCGCTCCTGCTGTGGCCTGCTACCTCGTTGCCTCCCCCCCCTCGTTCCCTTGCACCTCTCATACCCGTCCCTGTCTGTCCTACCTGCGCCTGCTGAACGCTCGCGCCGCCATCTTGTCTTCTCCTGCGCTCCTGCGGGGCACCGCCGCGCGCCGCTCTCCTTCCTTGCTGACTCTGTCCCGAGTTATGCTCCACTGCCGTGCGCCCTGCCACGCGCTGGTCCCTCGGGCCGGGGCACCCCGACGATGCCGCCGTTTGTAATCCCGCTCCCAGCGGACTGCCACTCGGCAGTGACCGCTGGTCGGCGACGGGCGCTCCTCCCGCCGCGCGATTTGACTTTGGCGCCTTTTTCTGGTTGGCGCGAACTGTCCCCGCTGTCTTCTCGCCGCCTCGGCTGCTCCTCCGGCCGCTCCTCTTTGCCGCGGGGCTCGGGCTGAGCCTCGCGGGAGGGTTCTTCCTTCTCTTCGGGCGTCCTCGCCCGGCATCCCCCTCTTGCGCTGATTTTTCTCCTGCTGCCGGCTCCTGAACTGCTGGCTCCCCCCGCCTTCCGGATTCCGATCCCGACCTGCAGCTGCCTAGGAGTTCCTCCAGCCACCCGGCTCCATCGCGGTCGATAGCCTCCCGGATCATCCTCTGCAAATCTTCCATCTCTCTTGGGACTTCTCGCTCTTTTGCCAACTCACAGCCCTCCGATCGCCTTTCTTTCTTCCTCACCGCTGCACGTCCGATGCTGCGACCGCTTGACTTCTGCTGTGCTGCTTGCCTCTTCACCTGGACTCTTCCCCGCTCTCGTTCAGCTGCTCTGCTTCTAATCCTTCTTTATCTTCTTTCACTGCCGTCTTCTCCGTTCACCGATCACCTCTTCTCCTCGTGCCTTTCTTCTTCTGCTTCCCTTCTTCCGCTCCCTCCTTTCTACATCCTGTCCTAAGCTCCGCCCCCCCTTGGCTCGCTCACCTACTTTCCCTCCCACTCTCCTACCTCTTGTCCCCAGTCACCTGCTGTTTTCTTAAGCAGCTCACAGCATACGAGTTTCTCCGCACCAGGTCTCCCCTCTGACATCAGGCTTACGGGCAGCCCCAGCCTCTTTATGGGACGTCACCGGCACTGCAGCCAATGACAATGATCGACTGCTGGGCTCTGCTATTGCCTGTGACGTCCCATAAACAGGGCGGGTCTGCAGCCTGTAAATAAGCAACCGACGCACCGAGTAGAGGAAAGAACAGCGAGGAGAGGTGAGTATATGCTGTTATTTTACTGTATGGGGGATGGGTTTTTAAAGAAATGATGCAATTCGGACTGCCCCTTTAACTCAGTCTATACAGGGAATTTAGACCGCCTGATCAGAAAAACAAAGCTTTAACAGCTATAAAGCTGCAATAAGAAATTAATCAGTACTGAGAGTTAAAAAAGACATCATGGTAAAACGGGACATTCATTTTACAGAGGGTCTGTTACTATCCTCATGTCAGTGGGGCCTACTGTATAGCCTGGAGCTGCGGCCCTGCTTTTTTTCATACCCCCCTTCCATCCATTCCAGCTCTGCCTCGACTCCGCTCCTGGCACCTGAAGAGTGCTTAGTAGGCATAGCCCTCCGCTAACTGTCAATGAGTGATGTCAGATATGATTCACAGCGAGTGTTGGAGGACCGCCCCCTTGACACTTTTCAGCTGAATCTAACGAGAGTCCTATGGGAGAACAGAGGTGAGTATGGATAAAAAAAAGGCTGTAGAGCTCTGCCACCGGCCCTGCTGAGAGGAGGACAGGACAGCTTCTCTTTAAGGTCTGCTTAGGTCACTGTTGAGGTTCTACTGGTCATTTCTGATCACAATAAGGTTATCCGTTACCATAATACCAGCATGGCGATGGGTGTCACAGAGACCTTCAAACCGCGGCTTCTCTGCAGTGAAAATCTAGGTGGACTCAGTAGTCTAAAGGGCCTTTTAGACACAATGATTATTGCTCAAAATTCGCTTAAAAGCCATCTTTTGAGCGATAATCATTGGGTGTAAATGCGCCCATCTTTCAGTTTTTTTTGCCGAACGATGGATTTCAGTTGGGCTTGAAATCCATCATTCAGCAGAACAGCTGATAAGACGGGCGGCACGATGTGTTCTGCCTGGGACCGCTGATAACAGCTGATGGTCTCGGCTGTGATCAGAATGTCAGAACAAATAATTTATTCAGAGAACAACGGGTGGTCTGTTCTCTGAATACAGCTCCCAGAGGTATTAGTACCAATTAGTAGATTATGCAAAATGATTGCTCAAAAGCCATCTTTTGAGCGATCCTCTGTGTCTGAATGCACTTTATAACTGTGCTGACACGTGTCATAGAGTAGGCGGGCTCAGCTGATGACATCACTAACCAGCAGCTGCTCCCCCACTCCCCTCTCATGTGGAAAACAAAGTAGCATCATAGTCAGAACTGAGGCAAAGTGAGCGCAATTTTTTTTTAATTTTATCATTTTATTGGGGCATTGGCATCCACGGAGGCTTCCTGGAATTATGCAGAACCAAACGATTTATATTATAATAAGCAGGTAGCATACGTACCCCTACGCAATGCCTGCAGCTATACGGCATCAGATAAACAAATGACTTTTCACACAAGATTTGAGCTTCCGAATTACATAGAAAAAAAACATCAGGAAGCGACATACTAAGAAGAAGAGCCTCATCCGACCTGACCACGGGGGCTCGAAACGAAGAATGTCACTCTTTCCAATGACTTCTGAGCAGCTCTTGCCCTGCGCTTCCGCACAAGGGTTACGATACAATTAACCACTAGCGAGGACAGCAGTCCATAAACCACCTCTTCATTTGCTTCTATGACTACTGGTGTAACTTAGTTGCCTGGCAACCCTTTCTCCCGACGCTTCTTTTTCTGCAATGCAGTGGTATCGGGGGCACGGAGGGGTCCGTGAATGCTGCTGAATACACAAGGGGTTAATCTGTGGAAGAAATGCTGTCTTAAAAGTAAAAGGTCAAAAGGGAGAAGGGTTGGAGGACTCTTTACTCCGCGCATCTACTTGTCTGTGTCCTTTTATGATCCAACTGCTTGCATAGAAAAGCAACAATCCGCATTTCCTAAGTAACGCAGCAACGGCGCTTCTGTGAATGAGATGAACGCAAAAACGCGCGGGGTAGCAATTAAACGGAATCTATATAATCCCAGGAACCGCACATGCATTCCAAGGTGTATAGTGTATCTCTTCTGTCCCCAAGCTAGACGGGGCACGCTCCAACGCCAAGCTCCCTTTACCTGCCCCTATAATAATCACTCCTCATGTCGGAGACGGTAGGTGATGAATAGAAAGGACGAGATCAGGACGCAGCGGGAAGGCATCCCGTTCATAGACACCGGCCTCTACATTTATTACCTTTGATGGCGACCGCGGGCGAATACCACGGGAGAGTAATTAAACGTCTTACTGCAGATATCCTTTCATTATTATAACAGGTTGAATACCTGAAGAGCAGAAGCGCCACATCCAGAAAGCATCGCACGCCGGAGACGATGGGGGGGCCTTCATACACCGCCGCTGATCACTGATTAAAAGCGAGATGTATGTCCCATAATCAGAGAAGCCGTCAATTACCACAGGCAGCTAATTATGTGTGCGCATAATTATTATCCTATGGAAACTATCTATTATATCAGATCTACTAGAAGGGTCCGCGTCCTAGAGGCAGAGCCACGGAGGGTCCTAACAGACGGGTCCATGGTAAATAGAAGCATATTCAGGACAGCGGTCCGAAGACTTGGAACACAGAAACCTTTTATAAAAGGCTGGCTTTTTTTTGTATTCATTGGGGGGGGAAAAGTATTGCGCCTGTAATCGTTCAGATCTCGCTTGAGCTTATTAATTTTGCGGGTGAAAAGTATTAATTTCACTAAAATTGGTATAATTTAAAGCAGACAGAATCTCCTCTTTGTTGCTGGCTTCACAAAGCCCCGTCAGATGGTTTAACTGTTCGGTGGACATATTCATCCTTTTTTCTATTATTTTATCCAACATGAGGGAAGAGGAAGTGTTGAGCATTAAACGCCATTCCCCAGAGAACATGTCGTCCTTGGGGAAGCGGATCTTATTGGGACTCTATGGCCTCTAGGAGGTTATATTAATCTCCCTACGAATCCTTAAAAACAACCAATCTAAGTATGCCGCCATACATCATTAACACCGTTCTTAAGAGAAAAAGCATCTCTTTTTCCTGGGGTACCGTGCACACGGCAGACTCCCAGCACAAGCGGTATTGTAGGAATAGTCAGTCCTTCAGGTTCCTTTTTGGCCTTTGTCAAGGCGTTATGGACCCTCAAGGGCAAGGTGGACCATTCCTTCTTCAAATATTCCATTATGCGGATCGCTCAGTCACAGCAATAATGAACCGGTGTCCTGAACTACAGGGGACCGTAAAAAAAAAAAAACATAGAAGAAAATTCAGGACAGCGCTCCGCAGTCTTGGAAACCTTTTATAAAAGGTTGATGATAAATGGCGCACTTGATCACCATTTAAGCCCAGCTGGCACCTTACACCACGATGCCCCAAATTTGTGGCCAACTGGGAAAAAAATACAAATAATAAAAAGCACATGACGTACTTTACTTTGAACTCTGCATTGGTTGCTGCAATGTGGAACTGCTCAGCCGTCATCTTGTAGATCTCCAGGTTCTAGAAGAGATTAGAAGAAAAGATCTATTTCTTACGTAAAGCATATTAAAGTCTACATCCCCCATTTATCATTACCATTATCTAAAAAGGGAGGTGTCTCGCTATTAACACCAAGACACTGCTTAAACATGAAAATAGTCTACAGGAAAACTTGAGTCGCTGTGTACATAAATTACTGATCCTGTATTATACTCCAGAGCTGCACCCCCTATTCTGCTGGTGGAGTCACTGTGTACATACATTACTTATCCTGTACTGATCCTGAGTTACATCCTGTATTATACTCCAGTGCTGTACTCACTATTCTGCTGGTGGAGTCACTGTGTACATACATTACTTATCCTGTACTGATCCTGAGTTACATCCTGTATTATGCTCCAGAGCTGCACTCACTATTCTGCTGGTGGAGTCACTGTGTATATACATTACTTATCCTGTACTGATCCTGAGTTACATCCTGTATTATGCTCCAGAGCTGCACTCACTATTCTGCTGGTGGAGTCACGGTGTACATACATTACTTATTCTGTACTGATCCTGAGTTACATCCTGTATTATACTCCAGAGCTGTACTCACTATTCTGCTGGTGGAGTCACTGTGTACATACATTACTTATCCTGTACTGATCCTGAGTTACATCCTGTATTATACTCCAGTGCTGTACTCACTATTCTGCTGGTGGAGTCACTGTGTACATACATTACTTATCCTGTACTGATCCTGAGTTACATCCTGTATTATGCTCCAGAGCTGCACTCACTATTCTGCTGGTGGAGTCACGGTGTACATACATTACTTATTCTGTACTGATCCTGAGTTACATCCTGTATTATGCTCCAGAGCTGCACTCACTATTCTGCTGGTGGAGTCACGGTGTACATACATTACTTATCCTGTACTGATCCTGAGTTACATCCTGTATTATGCTCCAGAGCTGCACTCACTATTCTGCTGGTGGAGTCACGGTGTACATACATTACTTATCCTGTACTGATCCTGAGTTACATCCTGTATTATGCTCCAGAGCTGCACTCACTATTCTGCTGGTGGAGTCACGGTGTACATACATTACTTATTCTGTACTGATCCTGAGTTACATCCTGTATTATGCTCCAGAGCTGCACTCACTATTCTGCTGGTGGAGTCACGGTGTACATACATTACTTATTCTGTACTGATCCTGAGTTACATCCTGTATTATACTCCAGTGCTGTACTCACTATTCTGCTGGTGGAGTCACTGTGTACATACATTACTTATCCTGTACTGATCCTGAGTTACATCCTGTATTATGCTCCAGAGCTGCACTCACTATTCTGCTGGTGGAGTCACGGTGTACATACATTACTTATTCTGTACTGATCCTGAGTTACATCCTGTATTATACTCCAGAGCTGTACTCACTATTCTGCTGGTGGAGTCACTGTGTACATACATTACTTATCCTGTACTGATCCTGAGTTACATCCTGTATTATACTCCAATGCTGTACTCACTATTCTGCTGGTGGAGTCACTGTATACATACATTACTTATCCTGTATTATACTCCAGAGCTGCACTCACTATTCTGCTGGTGGAGTCACTGTGTACATACATTACTTATCCTATACTGAGCCTGAGTTACATCCTGTATTATACTCCAGAGCTGTACTCACTATTCTGCTGGTAGAGTCAGTGGGTACATACATTACTTATTCTGTACTGCTCCTGAGTTCCATTCTGTAATATAATCCAGAGCTGCACTCACTATTCTGCTGGTGGAGTCACTGTGTACATACATTACTTATCCTGTACTGATCCTGAATTACATCCTGTATTATACCCCAGAGCTGCACTCACTTTTCTGCTGGTGGAGACGATCTTGGTCTTCATCTTTGAGCCCCATTAACTATGTTATGTGGCTCAACGGAGAGAGGACGGGGGTCGGGGAGCTGCGCCTCATTCTCACATTCCAGCGCTATGCCCCTAATAAGCATGTGCACACACTGTGACCCTTTTCACAAGACTGTATGTGCGCACCGATTTCTCGGAGGCACAGCGCTGGAACAGGGGACTCAATGAGAATGAGACGCAGCTCCCTCAGACCCCCTGTCTCCTCAGTCTATGGTGCTCAGGAGTGATGATAGGTTCCCTTTAAGTAAAGTTAAACATAGAATGACAGAAAGGTCACCCAACTCGGCCGGTTTAATCTTTTTTCTGGCTATCTTTGGCTGTACGCAGGTGGAAATACTTGTAATGTGACCATTTTGTAGTACCACCATCTATAGAACATCCCAAGTCTACGGCTGGATTAATTACTTGTAACAACACCGCAGATGGAGCGTGTCTGCCAGATCACAATGTGCCGCGCCATTTCCTGGCCATTCCTGCGCATTGCACGCTGTCAGCTGTCACTCCTTCACGGTCACCGCAGAAGCCGAGCGAGGCGTCCTACCTTACTAACATAAAAACGCTCAGAAGCGAACGAGGGAAGAGCGAAGCAGCAGGAGCCCACAAGGGTCTACCGATCACATCCTGGGGCAATTACAGCGCTGACGGTTTCCATCCTTTCACATTCCTGCTTACTGACTGACATATGTGCATTCTGTGAAGGACTTGCCACTCTCTGGCAGTGCAGGAGTTAATCCAGGTAACCATAGATATTGAGAAGCAAGAAGATGGGGAGCAAGCCACATCTCTCCAAGCTGGAATGGCTTATAACAGGGAGCAATTGCTCCCTGTTATCACCCTCCATCAAGCCTGAAATGGCTGACTGTGGGACAAGGGAATACAATTTATTACTCCCTGTTATCAGCCATGTCAGGCTCAGAATGAGGTGTGTGCAGGACAGAGGAATACAGCCCCTAACCAATCTAACATGGCTGCTAACAGGGAGTAAATAGATTGTAGGATGGGCAAGTACAGACACCTCTCTCCAACCTGACATGGCTGATAAGGAGTAATAGAATGTACTCACCTGTGCAGGCTCAGAAGTTAAACCCACACCATATGCAGTGGGCACCGGTTGTGACTGACAGCCGGCTTCCCAATGCAACAGCAGGGATCGGATAGAACACCAATCCCCACTGTTAACCCCTTAAATGCCACAATCAATGTTGTGTTCCCTCTGTGACGACATTGGGCTTCCATCATGTAATCGTGAAGGGCTGATAAGCTGCCATAGCAATTGAACACCAGACAATGGCATCTGCCATGGGCTGTGATCGCTATGAGAAGTACTGCAGTGTATTATCAGATTGATCATATTATCACAGGTTCAAATGTATAAACAAAAAATTGCAAAAAAACCCAAAACGATTTGCACATTTTCCCTTCATTAAAAAAAAAATATATATATAAAAAAAAAAAGAAAAACACCCCCCCCCCCCCCCCCTTCCCGTTTAATAGCGTTGCCTCCATAATGATCTGTACAATAAATTCAACACACTTTTTATCCTGCAGGGTGAATTCTATAAATTAAAGAAGGAAAAAAAGAGGCTAAAAAAACAGAAGTAAAATGCTTATTTTGTTAATTTTTGTTTTTAAAAAAAGCCATATGCACCGCAAAAATGGTTCCAATAAGACTATTTTCAATCAATTGAACTTTGTATTTTGCATGACAAGTTATGGGACTTTGAATGCAGCGATGCAAAAAAGGCCAAATATTTTTCAAAAAAGTAGAAAAACCTAACAAAAATCTATAATTTTGGTATTACTGACCTGTAGGAGAGATGTATCAAATTTTTTATGTGGCATCATTAACGCTGTATAAATACCCCCAAAATGGTACCAATAAAAACTACAACCCACAACACAAAAGACAAACCCTTATACGGCCATGTTGATGGAAACATAAAAAAAGTTACGGCTTTTGAAAGGTGGGAATGAAAATCCCTAAAAAGTTGTCCTGTCATTAGGCCCAAAATAGGTCGAGTCAGGGGTCAAATGATTTGGGGGTGTCGAGTTGTGTCCCAGCACCAGTGAGGAGAGCTGCGGCAGCCTCACCTAGAGCTGCAGCCTTGGTACCTAGAGAATTCACTGCGCCGTGTACACATCATCCTGCTTTGTCTTCTAAGTTTGTGACGCCCGAGATAGAGAACTGCATTACTATCACTTTACATTGAAAGTCCTGAATGCGGTTGAGCGCTGCGGCCTTTAGATTAGATACTGATACAAGCGAGGCTCAATAACAGAACGGCAGTACGACAAAGCGCTATTCACCGACGGAAGGTCACGAAACAATAAATCCATCAACTTCTGGTTTAGAATGAAATAACTTCAGCGGGTAGAAGAGTTCTGCCACATAAATTCATGTTAATCACGGCACTCAAATCACCCTATTAATCCTTAATGGGTAACGGCATATCACGAGGACATCACTTAATGATGGCTGGAGGCCTGACCTCTAGGACCCCCATGATGCTGAGAGTGAAGGGGATATAACGCTGGTGTAGCCCTCCATCCCCTTCAGGCTTTGTCTGTAGAGCGGCGCCCCCGCCACCCGCTGTGCAGGGAGGTGTAGCACAGCTCCCTTTACTTGGATGGAGTGAGATATCTGGCCCACTGGCAGCATGAAGCAGACAGTTCTGCAGACACAGACCCATAGACATGAATGCAATACCAACCCGGCCCACTAGAAGGTGTACAGAACCGTCAGCTTCAGGCTTCGTACACACTGACAGCAGCCCAGAAACCGGCTGATCACTGGGGGTCCTGAACAGCAGACTCCTTCTAATCAACTACTGATGACGTACGCGGAGGATCGGTCATTAGTAGTCAACAAGTAGAACGACCCTTTTAAGGTCTTTTTATTACACAGGGTGATGATCCAAGCTCATTCACCTGATCACTGCCCCCTGTAAACAGCGCGGAGATCAGCTGATCACATTACTGGTGAAGTCAAAAAGATGGTCATTCTTGGCCGCACATCTCCCAATGTGACATGCGGACGACAGAGATGATACTCTATGGAGGGCAAATGAGAATATGTACAATTATTCATCCTGCAGAGACTCCATCGGTCGCGTAAACGCCAACGACACGAGTATCGAACTCTGTGATTGATGCGCAATTAATATGAAAAAAATGCTGGGAATCCTCGTAAGACAGTGTAAGACGGCCACAAGTCCGTGCAAGAACCTCCAGAAGACGCCTCCGGTAAAAGCAAAGCACCGTGCTGGGAACTAAGACAACTTGCCGCTGTCACCCTCACATCAAGCCCCGCCCCTCCGGACTGCGACGGTCGCTTATGGACCCTTTGAACTGTTAATTAAATCCGTCATTAAAAATGAAACAATGTGAATAAATAGGTGCGAGACTTCTTGTCTCCGGGAGCGCCATAAATCACACGGTTTCTTCTGTCGCTACTGCAGGAATTTCCATATTTCATAATGTCCGATTTCTCGGAGGAACTGAAATCGGGAGGAAAAAAAAAAAGACGAGAAGGAGAAGAATTCATTTATTGCAAAAAATTATTTTAATTCTGTGTGTCATTCTGTAAAAGAGCAAAACTATCCCCCCGGAGACCGGACTCAAAGGTACGCAGCGGGCTCCGGCAGGGGTCATTAAGGGGAACCTGCCATCAATGGTTACCATAGTATCATAGGAGATGAGCGGACCTATGGGAAAAACCTGCCGACGAGAGAGCTGGTCTGGCCCGCCCACCAGACCGCGCTGCATCATTTACATGCGGTGCAGGAACTTTTTAAACAGTGATTCCGCAGGGATTGATTTATAAAGAGACAAATAAGTTTTGTAAAGAGATGTAGGGAAGGATTCTGGCCATGCTTTACTATCCTAAGAATTTATGACAGCTTCCCTTTAACACACAGCTTTGTTTTTACTATACTTTGGCTGCAGGAAGCTTCTGCGCTACTAGAATATGAACCTTAAAAGAAAAGCAGAACAAGCAGAGCTGCAGTGAAAAGCATGGAGCAAGTATAAAACAGCAGCATGAGCATTTGATAACACAGTAGGAGGATTTCAGACTACTCCAGACTCCCAGCAGACAAGTTAGAGTCTCCACAGAACATTAAAGCCTATGAAATGACAGCAAGGGCTCAATCTGTGCCACTGTGAATGCGAGAAAGTATTAAAGTGGTTGTGCCAAGATATATAATGCCTTCCCAAATGAGGGGTCCAGGGTGAAAGGCCGATTGCCCTGGGTCCCCCTCTTGGCAACCTCAGCTGATTTTCAAGACAGAAGTCATGGCCGTCTAAGTATTTCCCTTGTGGTTGTCGCTGCAGAGAAAAAGGAGTTTAACAGGATGGCACAAGGTCCACAAGAAGAGGAGGCGCTCTTACTGACCCCCTCTATGTAACATATGACCTAATACAGTAGATAAACAGTAGGTACCATCTTGACACAACCCCTTTAAAGTGAAAAATGGTTACGTTGTAGAAGTGTGATTGCTGCGGCCCCCACAGATGCAGAAAATGAACATCCTGACCCCTATTTACAGAGTACGGGTGAGTAAAAAGCCCTTGTCTTTCTCTCTATGTTTATTACAGGGATTCTCTACTACAGGCAATTTCTACATATAAGAAATGTTTCTTTTTAATTAGATGACCACAAAGTGTCCCGCTGCTGGGACGCCAATGATCAGCTGTATTCTATGTGGAAACCTGGAAGAAAAGGTTTAATTTCCCCTGCAGCGCCCCCACAGGAGAAGCAAAGCATTACTCAGTTATTCAGATCAATAGGTTGTCTGTGTAATGCAGGACAGGACGGATCCTCCAGAGCAGGAGATCTTCTTCACAACCGTTCTCCAAAGGGGCCAAGAGAGGAAAATCCTGAACAGAAGCCAGCATGTGGCCATAGGGGTATGATGGGAGTGCTACAGTAGTTCTGCAACAGCTGGTGAACTAGCACTGGAGCGCACTGGTCCATACAGGTCTTCAATGTATATCAATTGACCCTTTTATTACAGCTTCTGGCGCTCCACTGTATGGAGATTATTGCTGCGTTCCCGGAGAGCAGCATAAAATCCCGTGACAAGTTTTCTGTGGATCAGTTTCAGTGCGAGTCCACATCAGATGGGAAAATCCAGCGATCTGAGCGACTTCCAACGAGGCCTGGTCACCTGTGCTAGACTAACTGATCCTCACCGTCAACCGCGTAGAGATTTCTCATGTAACAGCGTGGAGAGTATACTGAGAATGGCGTGATCGAGGAAACCATCCAGCAAAAGGGGATCCTATGTATGGAAACAACTAATCACCGAAAGGGGTCAGAGGAGGATGTCAGGAATCACGCCATTGTGTCTAAGATAAATAGAAAGGTGAGACTCCAGCGGGCAAAAAAAGCGCAAAACTTGTATCACTTGTAGAAAAACATCGCCGGGTCAGATGGATCCAAATTTCTGTTTCACTGTGCTGATGGGAGGACAGAATTTGGCGCAAGCAGCATGAATCAATGACCCTTCCTGTCAGCTGGTCAGAACATGTCAGCACCTCCATCTAATCTGCAGCAACTACAAGAAGCTATCTGTGTGCAGGGGCCGATATTCCTGCAGAATGGTTTAATCACCTCGTGGAATCTGCATTAGGATGAATTGCTGCGGCTCTGAAGGCCAAAGGAGGTCCAATGCGCTAATAGATGGGGGTCTAATAAAGGGGCATATCTAATTATATTACTCGAGCACCGCATACAGGATACAAATGTTCACAACAGGCCACAGCAGCCAAATATGAACTTCTCAGCATAAGTTTGCATTTCATGATTGCGGGTGGCAGCTGTGAAGTGCGCGGTGGCGTGATCAATGCGGTGTGACAGGTACAGGTACACAGGCCTCCCTGCAAACAGCTCCGGATAATTCAGAGCATCAGGATGCAGCCCGAGGCGCAGAGATAAAACCTTTTCATTTTCTGATGTTTCTTCTCTCTAGTTTATTTCATCTTCTGCTGAGCATCTCCTGGTCCAGCATTTACAGAAAATATTGCGCTTCTTGTAAGACGGGCTGTACATATTAACCGCTTCTTGATGGTGGTAAACTATTTCCGAGCAGTAGGATGTGCAGAGGCCATTTGGTGACGCCATGATGCCTTGTTCTGTCAAGTAGTGAAACGTTCTGCAGTTTCTATCTGTTGGCACATTTACTTGAAGATAGGTTAGGTTTACACCAAGACTTAAACTTGTAAACTGTCCTCCACAAGGTTCATCAATAGTAAACCTGCAGGGGTCTGTTGTCCGGAAACTCCTCTGATCAGCTGTTCTGTGGACAACTGCACTGCTTCACTGAGCTAATGTGCACAAAAAGCAGACAGCTCCGTTACCTTTACAGTGGTCAGGATTGGTATTACAGGCCTTTCACTTCAATCGCAACTATGCCTCCAATACCAAGCCTGGCCACTGCAGTAAGAACGGAGCTGTCTGCTTTCTGCCCACATTGGCTCACTAAATAATTGCAGCAACCCAGAAAAAAAGTAGATCAGAGGGGATCTCAGGTGATGGACCGCCACCAATGTCCCATTCTTGACCTATCCTGAGAACAAACCATTTGTAGCTTACAAACGAACAATCCCTTTAATAGGTTTGGAAAAGAGCCAATACTCCAAGAAACTCTATTTTATCCACACTCACTAGTGGTTGGTACAGCTATCCTGAGGACTAGAGTATAATCAGATACCTATTTTTTACCAGACGTCCCTACAAAGGGGAGTCTGCTTGGTTGGGTGCCACCTAGAGGTCACATATGCCCTACTAGATGCAAAAACAGATGGGCCTGGAGTGGGACACAAAAATAGCACTTTCGTCAAGGTGCGCCTGAGCAGTGGCAAGGATATGCCCTTCCAAAGTACGGAACAGTGATGTCTCTGGACAATCTGAGTTCATGACGGAGAGAACAAGGTAAGGTAAAGATGAAGAATCATTCCAGAGCACAAAAGCAATACAAATCTAATGCAAGGCCAAAATGGCGCTGCTGGTACTCAGGAGGAGGAATCGGTACACCAAAAAACAGCCAAGATCTAAAAGAAGGCAGCAAGAAAAAAAAAGAAAAGGAGTGGAAGTTCTGAGAATAACTGGGATACAACAATTTCTTGAGCACTAATAATACTGCACCTCTCGCAGCCTTACAAGCCCTACAGGAACAGATAAGATGTAAATTTTCAAAAAGATTTAGGTCAAAAAGGACAAAAAGTAAAGAAAATTAAATGTTTTGTACTCTACAAAAAATGGGTAAAAGCTACACCATGGAAACAAGGGCTTATTTAGGGGCAAGTATATTGAATAAATAGTACTTACAACGTAATTCAACTCGAGCTGCAACCACCATTATGCTGGTGGAGTCACCCTGTACAAACATTACTGATCTTTTATTAATCCTGAGTTTACATTGCGTGGCGCACAGTGTCAAGGCAGCAGTAATGCAGTCCTAAGCTCTCGCTCACGACCTGAAGGTTGCGGGTTCAATCCCCATATGGTTCAGGTAGCCGACTCAAGGTTGACTCAGGCTTCCATCTTTCCAAGGTCGGTAAAATGAGTCCCCAGCTTGCTGGGGGGTAAAATATGACTAGGGAAGGCAGTGGCACACCATCCCGAATAAACAGTCTGCTAAGAAAACGTCACAACGTGACATCACCCTAGGAATCAATCACGACTTGGTGCTTGCACCAGTGGACTTTACCTTTACCTACATCCTGTATTATACTCCAGGGCTGCACTCACTATTCTGCTGTCGGTGGAGTCACTGTGTACATACATTACTTATCCTGTACTGATTCTGAGTTACATCCTGTATTATACTCCAGAGCTGCACTCACTATTCTGCTGGTGCAGTTACTGTGTACATAGATTACTTATCCTGTACGGATCCTGAGTTGCATACTGTATTACACTCCAGAGCTGCACTCACTATTCTGCTGCTGGTGGAGTCACTATGTACATACAATACTTGTCCTGAGGTACATCCTCTACTATACTCTAGAGCTGCAATCACTATTCTGCTGGCAGTCACTGTGTACATATATTACTCATCCAGCAGAAGAGCGCCGCACTGCACCAGACACTGTAGGAAGTAATACCATACAACTTCTGTCAGTCCTCTGCAGGGTTAACATGAGGCTGGAGACGGGTATAGATGGCCGACACCTTACCTCTGCTCTTCTTACTCCCTTGGGCTCTAAGCTGAGGCAGGATCCTCTGCTGACTGCAGTTTGCTGGCTGCTGTTAATTAGGGTGCTTAAACTCCTCATATAGGAGAAGCCAAGGCTTTATGGGGAGGTTGTAAAAGAGGCGCCATAAAGGGGATCGGGGGAGGGGGGATTTTACTCCAAGGGCACAATTTAAAATAAAATAAAGAGGAAATACGGAGAATAAAGAGGAAATACTTAGCAGTTATTTGCATGCGAGCACCATGTAATTTGATGTAATGTACTGTACATCAGTCAAGCAGGCACTTAGATGGGCAGATACGGAGCGCTGCGCCATCTGACATCTGCTACGTTTTATTTATCCTAATAGAAATGTTTCTTGAGTTCACGGAATTAGCAGCCGTCTTTCTCTGCTAATGCTTTGAAAGCAAACATGCCGCACTGAAGTTTACGAGATTCAGAACGTATTTGTTAATGGCAGAATTAGTGAGATGGCGCCCTAAGCAGGCTTTTTACTCTGATCAATCATCGCTGGCCCCTCTGCGGCTGACGAGGTGCACGCAAAACCCTAAAGAGAGGGAAAAAAGTCAAAACGTATAGAAATGGTGAAAATACTCTCTGATTAGAAATACAGCAATGTGAAGAGACACTGAAGGACACCTTTATTAGAGACTAGTTGATATATCAGAGTTCGCCTTAGTTAATTTGGTATCAGTGTTTACCTATTGTTTGTACGGAAGATTTTCATGAAGTCGTGGTTACTTCAGAGGAACTGAGGAATAAAACATGTATATACATAGAGAAGCGTTAGATTCTCCTCAGACTGCATGTACCAATGTCCCTCTGCAGAATGTGCCCCCCCCTCCCATTCTCCTCACTTTTTACCCTTAAAAGGTAAAACCCCTTTTATTCAAATTTAACCCGAGACTGGAGGTTGCAGCCCGTTCTTAGCCTTAAAGTCATGCTACATCCCTGCAGTCCATGGCCACTTCCTTATGTACTTCACAGCTTTTCAGTATATACACAGAGGTCAGTTACATTGTTCTCAGTATATGCATATAGAGGTGAGGTAGATTCTTCTCAGTATATACACACAGAGGTCAGTAAGATTGTTGTGCCAAATTTCACGCTTGTACAGCACCTGGAAGTTACATTACATAGGGTGCACATACTTTTGCACTTAGCATTAAATAATCAAGTAGTGACCCCTTTAATTATCCTATTTAGGACCTAAAAAATGCTCATGCCAAATTTCACACTTGTACAACACCCAGAAGTTACATTACATAGGTGCGTACTTACTTTTGCAATTAGCATTAAATAATCAAGCTGTGACCCCCTCTACTTTTTCTATTTAGGATCTAAAGAATGGTTGTGCCAAATTTCATGTTTGTACAACACAGGGAAGTTAGAGAATTAGATAAATTACATTACATAGGGTGCCAATACTTTTGCACTTGGCATTGAATAATTGAGTTGTGACCCCTTTACTTTTCTTAGTTAGGACCTAAAGAATGCTCCTGCCTAATTTCACGTTTGTAAGACACCAGGAAGTTAGAGAATTAGTGTTGAGTCAGTCAGTGAGGGCTTTCGCCTGTATGTATATATGACCCTGTGACCTCAGAGTGCAGCATGAAATCACATCACAAGTTTTCCATGGATCAGTTTCAGTGTGAATCCACATTAGATGGGAAAATCCAGAGATCTGAGCGACTTCCAACGAGGCCGAATCACCGATGCTAGACTAGCCGCGCCTCACTGCCAACTGCGTGGGGTTTTCTCTTGGAACAACTGTGTGGAAAGTATACCAAGAATGGCGTGATCGAGAAAAACATCCAGCGAAAGGGGATTCTGTGGACGGAAAAAAATTGTCACTGGAAAGGGGTCAGAGGAGGATGTCAGGAATCGTTCTGACCAACAGGTGCTGCACAGTTAGCCGAATACAACACTGGTGCTCCACCTAACGTGTTTGAACACTCAACTCGGCATTCCTTAGTATGAATGGGCAGCAGACGACCAGTTACAGCGCCATTGTCTCTAAGGGAGACAAAAAACAGACTCCAGAAGGCAAAGCTTGCATCGCTGAGTGGCGAAAAAACATCACCTGATCAGATGGATCTAGATTTCTGTTGCACTGGAGGTCAGAATTTAGTGCAAACAGGATAAATTGATGAGCCATTTGTCAGGCTGGTGGAGGTGCAGTAATGGTAGGTGAAGATTTTCTTGGCGCACTCTTAGTCCTCTGATACTAGTGGATGGCGCCATGATGTGCTATGATATCTATGACCAGGTGATATTTTCCCGCTGCTCAGTGATAAACGTTTTGCACTCTTGGACAGAATGGTGCTGGAACTGGTCACCTGCGGTTATAGCCTATCTATGCTAAGAAATGGCGAGTTGTGCATTCAGACACGTTAGTTAGAGCTCCAGCATTGTATTAAGTTGACTATGCAGCACCTGTTGGTCAGCACGATTCCTGACATCCTCCTCAGACCCCTTTTAGTGACAAGTGGTTTCAGTCCAAAGGATCCCATTTCGCTGGATGTTTTACTCGATAACGCCATTCTTGGTATATTCTCCACATGGTTACATGAGAAAACCCCACACGGTTGGCAATGAGGCCCAGCTAGTCTAGCACTGATGACCAGGCCTCGTTGGAAGTCACTCAGATCACTGGATTTTCCAATCTAATGTGGATTCACACTGAGACTGATCTACAGAATACTTGTGATGTAGTTTTATGCTGCACTCTGGGGTCACGGGGAGAATTTCCATCCAGGGAAACGCCAAATGTGAGAGGGCCGGGGGCTGTAATAAAGGGGGCCGAGGGATCCCATAAAAGGGGTCGTTCAGTGTATGTAAACTGTAGACTTGTAGCACTGCTGTCATTAGTGTCAAGGTGTTCCCGATCTTAGAAGCCTTGTAATATCGGTATCTTCTATTGCCACACCACAGGAAAAAATCACTTTTTACTGGTGTTGATGTATCGCGGCTTCTCCCAAATCGCGGTGTATCACATATACATCAGAGCGGTATCCACAGACACAAGCTCTTCTTCTTCAGACATGAAGGAGAAGGCACCAGATCTCTATTAGCCGGCATATTCAGCAGAGGGTCTCGGGAGCACCACATGTATTTTCAATTAAGCGTTTTCGATGACCAGGAGGCAAGTCTCTGTGTGAACATCTTCTAGCAGGATAATCATCTCTCTGTAGGAGGGGACAAACGTGAATCCTAATTCTACCCTCCTCCAGAGACGGGAAGAGAAATTACCATATCATTTCATCCCAAGGACAGGCCGCCGAGATGATTAGCACTCGCATCCCTGAAGGAAACCTGCAAAGTCTACAATCAGTCTCCATTCCCCATCGGGAAGAAAAATAAGATCTTACAAGCCTGCAGTAAGAGAAGGTGCGGCTCGCTGCTCCTCCAGAGTCATCGCTTGTTCTACGAGTCCAGTAATGGCTGCCACCGCCAAAGGATTCGGGAGGAAATGAAGGCATTGCTTAATTTATTGAAATTTGACATCCGCAGAGACTTTTCAATTATGAGTCAGACGGTTCTGTATCATTTCCTGTAAGGGAACGACTCGGGTCATTTCCTCTATAAATGTATATGCTGCAATCCGCCATCTATAGAGTCCTTCAGGGAAATATGAAAAGTTCTTGACAATATTAATCCAGGTGACTGGTCCCTTACAGCGAAGAAGAAAAAGCTTTTAAAAAAAAAAAAATTTTCTTCATTACATAGCGATCTGAGATTAAGAAAAGTTACAATACGATGAGAAGCCAGTTACATTGTTGGAAAAAGTTTCAATGGACAGAAAAAGCTCACAGATGCTCCCCGAAAACTGAAACGTTAGAATACTTCTTATTAGAAAGTCTTACGCTCAGGGTCTTGAATATTATTGGGCAACCTGACTATCCTACAAATGTTTCTGGACTACAGGAAGAAACCAGAATTACCCAGCAGAAACCAATGAAGGTGTAAGAGACATGTATTTAAAGGTCTAGTAGTGCGATCGACCTCCTTCCTGTCTTCCGTCTTCAGAATCTTAGAAATTCGTCACAATGTAGATTCCATTAGGTGATAAAATAGTTCTGTAGGGCTTTTGGCCCCTGCGGACAGGAAGCTTCTTGTAGTTGCTGCAGATGAGATGGAGGTGCTGACATGTTCTGACCAGCTGACAGGAAGGGGTCATCGATTCATGCTGCTTGTGCAAAATGCTGACTTTCCATCAGCACAGTGCAACAGAAATCTGGAACCATCTGAGCAGGTGATGTTTTTCTGCTGCTCGGTGATACAAGTTTTGCGCTCTTTTGCCTGCTGGAGTTTTGCCTTTCTGTTTTTCTTAGACACAATGGTTCTAGAACTGGTCTGCTGTTATAGCCCGTCTGTGCTAAGAAACGGCGAGTTCTGCGCTCGGACGCATTAATTGGAGCACCAGCATTGTATTCAGCTGACTGAGCAGTGTCTGTTAGAAGGATTCCTGACATCCTCCTCTGACCCCTTTAGGTGAGGAGTTGTTTCCACCCACGGGATCTCCTGTCACTGAATGGTTTCCTTGATCACGCCATTCTCTGTATATTCTCCACACCGTTACATGAGAAAACCCCATGCGTTTGTCAATGAGGCCCGGCTAGTCTAGCACTGATGATCAGATCTCGTTGGAAGTCACTCAGATCGCTAGATTTTGCCATCTAATGTGGATTCACACTGAAACTGATCCACGGAAAACTTGCTGCAGGATTTTAGCTGCATTCCGGGGTCACAGGAATAATTCCCATACGTGAGAGGGCCGGGGGATCTAACTAAGGGGCCTTTCAGTGGAAAGTGCACTACAGGTGTCACCAATCTAGAAGAAGGGTTAAGTCTATAAATGCATCACAAACAAAATCAGGTAAGAACTTTCCTTTGGATAAAAAACAGCCCCTAAGGTGACAAGACGTCTTATAAGTGGTATAACGAATGTAAACGATTTGGTTGGACAGCGGGGCTATACTGGAGCGCCATCTTCAAGCCTTACAACCAGCGCTCATCATTTATAGCATTGTTGTTCTCTAGTGCGACCTTACAAGCAGCCAGAAGAGGGATGTAGGAGCACCCACTATAATTCCGTCACTGGCTGAGTTTTGACAGCTAACTGGCGACATTACTCACTTTTATGACAAATGAGTCAAAAACACAGAAATATTCAACTTGCGCCTAATTACAGAGAGACTTCTTCAAGAAGAGCTTGAGGAGGAGACGTCTGTCAGTCACGTGCAGAACAGCGGATGAAGCCAAGCTGGCTGTATGCTTGGGATGATAAGCGGGACGCTGTATTGTAGCCAATGCCAACTGTCTGAAAATGCAACTGCATTTCTCTGATTGTTAGAAATGTAGGAGACGAGCGCCCCGTCCTCTGTGCGCTTTCCTTCATTTACATGATATTCATACTGCAGTATGGTGCAAACAATCACAGAACTGAAAAATTCAATTAACTCCAAAAGTTTCAGTTCTTCATTTTTCTATGGCGGGAAGATGAGTAAATCCAAGTTGCTTTCCTACTTTATGACTTTTGATATTCTTGATGTCTTCTCTCTTCTAGGAATTGGTTGGCAGTCCTCTGGAACGCTCCAGCTATCATGGCAGCTGGCTGCTATGGGGGCTGCCTGCCCCCCATCAGATAGGCCAGTCTTATCTGCAGGCCAAGAATAGGTCTTCGTCTCCTTATGGTGAGCCTGAACCTTCCGTTTTCGATGAGAAGAATGCTTGGGGTTCACCACTCAGGAGGTCCCATAAAGATATTTTACCGGGACCTCTGCGGTGGTCATCAGCCTGTATTCTGCAAATATGGGCACATCATGAAAGCAAGAGGGAACATGGCCTTCTACTAGGTTTACTCTGCAGAGGGCATGGAATAGTATCAGCTACAACACTAATTAACCCCTTAGTGACCAAGCCTGTTTGCGCCTTAATGACCAGGCCAAATTTTGCAAATCTGACATGAGTCACTTTAACATGGAAAAACACCAGAAAGGTTTTGCATATCCAAGCGATTCTGACATTGTTTTTTCGCCACATATTGTACTTCATTTAGGCGGAAAAAAATGACCGATAGAATTTGTGTTTATTTATTAAAAGCGCCAAAATTATGAAAATTTTGAGAAAAAAAGGCATTTTTTTCACATTTCCAAATGCAATATCTTAAATATGTGCAAACATAATATAGACATTTTTGCTACGATTTATATTTCCACCCGTTTATTTTGGGCGCACATTGGAAAAACGTTCGTTTTTTTTTAACCATTTAGGAGACGTACAAATTTAACATTACTTTTTAGCATTTTGAGAAACACTTTGTTTTCCTACACCAAGCCAAGATTGGAAAGGCTCATGAGTGTCAGAATAATAGATACCCCCACAAATGACCCCATTGTAAAAACTACACCCCTTAGTGTATTCACTGAGGGGGGTTATGAGTATTTTGACCCCACAGTTTTTTTTTCAAGAAGTAATTCAATTTAGAGGAGAAAAAGTAAAATTTCATATTTTTGCAATTCTATCATTTTAAAGACATATTTTTTTCCTATAGTTTACATGAAAATGAGGATTTACACCCCAAAATGGATACCCCTGTTTCTCCCGTGTTCATAAATATACCCATTGTAGCCCTAATATTATATCTGAGTCCACAACGGGGCCCAAAACGAAAGGTGTAGTCAGTGTCTTTCAGAACAGAAATTTTGCTTGATGTCTTTTTAGACCCCATAGCACACATGTAGAGTTCTTGAGCGCCCAAAACCATAGAAAACCCCCACAAATGACCCCATTTTGAAAACTAGACCCCTTAAGGAATTTATCTAGGGGTGTACTGCATATTGTGACCCCACAGTTTTTAAATGAATTTAAGCCAAGCAAAAGGAAAAATTAGGATTTCCGTTTTTTTGGCAATTCTGTCATTTTAAAAAACGCTTTTTTTGTACAGCATACATATGAATGAAGACTTGCACCCAAAAATGGATACCCCTGTTTGTCCCGTGTTCAGAGACATAACCATTGTGGCCCTAATCTTATGTCTGGATGCACAACAGGGCCAAAAATGAAAGGAGTAGTCAGTGGCTTTCAGAACATAGATTTTGCTTAAAGTCCTTTTAGGCCCCATTGCCCACTTGTAGAGTTCTTGAGCGCCCAAAACCATAGAGAACCCCCACAAATGACCCCATTTTCAAAACTAGACTCCTTAACGAATTTATCTAGGGGTGTACTGTGTATTTTGACCCCACAGTGTTTGAATAAATTCAAGCAAAGCAAAAGGAAAAAAACTTAGGATTTTCGTTTTTTTGGCAATTCTGTCATTTTAAAAACTGCTTTTTTTTGTACAGCACACATATCAAGGAAGACTTGCACCCCAAAATGGATACCCCTATTTGTGCTGTTTTCAGAAATATACCCATTGTGGCCCTAATCTTATGTCCGCATGCACAACGGAGCCCAAAATGAAAGGAGTAATAGGTGGCTTTCAGAACATAGATTTTGCTTGAAGACTTTTTAGGCACCATTGCCCACTTGTAGAGCTCTTGAGCGCCCAAAACCATAGAGAACCCCCACAAATCACCCCATTTTGAAAACTAGACCCCTTAACGAATTTATCTAGGGGTGTACTGTGTATTTTAACCCTACAATTTTTGAATAGATCTAAGCAAAGCAGTAAGAAAAAAATTACGATTTTCATTTTTTGGGCTATTGCGTCAGTTTAAAAACAGGTTTTTTTGTACAGCACACATATAAATGAAAACTTTCACCCCAAAACGGATACCCCTGTTTGTCCCGTGTTCAGAAACATACCCATTGTGGCCCTAATAGACTTACAGGACACATGGCTAGGCCTACAATGAAAGGAATACCCGTTGGATTTCAGGGTACAACTGAATAAATTCCAGGCCCCATTGCCCACTTGTAAAGCCATTGAGTGGCCAAAACGATAAAGAACCCCCACAAATGACCCCATTTTGAAAACTAGACCCCTTAACAAATTCCTCTAGGGGTGTACTGCGTATTTTTACCCCACAGTATTTGAATGAATCTAAGCAAAGCAGAAGGAAAAAGTTACGATTTTCAATTTTTTTGGCAATTTTTTAAATTTAAAAACAGTTTTTTGTACAGTGTACATAGAAATGAAGACGTTCACCCCCAAATGGATACCCCCGTTTGTCCCGTGTTCAGAAACATACCCATTGTGGCCCTAATTTACTTACAGGACCCATGGCAAGGCCTATAAAGGAGGGAACACCCGTTGGATTTCAGGGCAGAACTGAATAAATACCAGGCCCCATTGTTCATTTGTACGGAATAAAAATTGACTCCCTAAAAATTCCACCCCCCCTCCCCCATATACTACGCGCCCTTTTTGGCGTTCGCAAATCTGAGATAAAAGTAATAATGTGAACTGTGTGGTATTTCCGAAGACAGGGGTAATTACGGAGGCTGGTTGGAATGGGCCCATAGGGCAATAAAACCAGGTATCCCCCTCCTCTCATGCTTTTTGGGGGTCATTTCTTGACCTCAGTAGCGGGTAAGGGGTGTAAAAAGTGGCGCTCTGTGAGTCTCCGTAAGCTTGATGAGGTGCTGCGGTCTCACATAGAAGGCGCTCAACAAGCTGCTCCTGGAACTGCAGGAAGGCGAGCGTTCCTGGGGCTTCTTGTAAAATACGGATTACAGGTAGCGGTCTGAATAACGCCGGGCTCACGCAGCCGTAGGCGGAATCTGCTTGCGGAGGCCCGCAGCGGATCCCAGCTGTGAGCCGGCCGTGACCCTGCGTACGGCCGCGTAATGTACTGCGCATAACTGCCTACTTACACAGGCGGTCATGCGCAGTACCTTTTTTTTCGTTTGTATTTCCCGCACCGTCGCTTAGCGATGACACAGGTACCCACAGCCCGTATACAACGTAGTTGCGTATGGGCTGGCTGCGGGTATATCCATGACCATGGAGCATAGTGGGCTCTACGCTGCGGATATCCGCAGTAAAATAGAACCTGCTGCGTTCTCTTTTCTGCGAGTGGATTACACAATTCCGACCCGCTAATGTGAGCGGAATTGTGTAATCCAATGCGATTGATCTGCGTATTACCGCGGATCAGACGCATGCGGAATCCGTAATTCCTATCCGGTCATGTGAGACCGACCTAAGGTAGATCGCTACCTTTTTATCACGTGACCGGGGATCGCTCAACGAGGCCACCCGTCACTGCTCCAGGCTCTCGGCGACCGTTGGTCGCTGGGAGCAAGGAGCTTTTAAGTTTCCTGGCCTCCCCGTCTCCTGCACGTGTCCGGTGTTTTGCCGGCGGTCGCATGTGCAGAATCCGGGTAAGTTCACGGATGAGGATCGCGTCGGGATGCAAATACGGAGGCCTCCGGTAAAAAGTTTCATCTCAATTTACCACCTATATTCTTATTTTTATTTATACGATTGTTAAGTTTAATTTTGAGGTTGACTTTGTCGAATATTGTTATCTTAATTGGACCACATGAACAGAGCTACAGCTAACAATGGCTATTATGTGAAATTCGGGAACCATATAAGTATGTTGTGCTTTTCCACTTATCTTTCTTTTCTTTATGTGTAACCAATGCAAGATGGAATCTCTACATATGTGACAACGTTCCAGAAGTAAGATAACAATGTAACGTTATATGTTCACTGTGATACTGTTACTTTTGTTAATATGAAAAAATGACAATAAAAAGGAGTTTAAAAAAAAAAAAAGTTTCATCTCCTCTCACCGATCTTTTTTTAAACTTTTACGTTATCGCCATTATCCATTGTATAACGGCGAACACGTGACCAGGAACCGCTCACCGCGGCCCCCCGTGAAATCTCCAGGCTCTTGGCTCAGTTTTGTAGCCAGGAGCAGGGAGATTTTCAATTATCCTGGCAATCCACAGCTTTTGCACATGCGTCCGCCATTTTGGCGACGGGCGTGTGAGCAGAAGCTGGGGTAACGTTCGCGGATAAATCTGGGGGCCTTATGTACGTACTTTCATCCTCCCTCACGGATATGATCCGTGAGGGGAGATGAAATGTACGCTTTTTAAACTTTTTAAAACTAACTTTTTTTTTTTTTTTACTTTTTCACACTTTTTTTTTTAACTTTACATGATCACTGTCATCCATTGGATGACAGTGATCATGTCCCCAGTGACATCCCTCTGCTCTTGGCTACACATGGCAGCCAGGAGCAAAGGGGTTTTGAATTTCCTGGGGCTCGAGCCCCTCTGTGCACGCGCATGCGCAGAGGGGGACTTCAGGTCCCGGACCATCGGGACATCGGGGAGGACTTAGGTGAGTATTTTCACCCCCCCCCCTCATGGATCCGATCCATAAGGGGAGGTGAAACTAGCACTTTTTTTTTACTTTTTAAACTTTTTCGCGATCGCGGTCCCCGGTAACACCTCCTGGTTCCCGGCTACCTTCAGGAGCCGGGAGCCAGGAGGTTTTGAATTTGCCGGGGGCTCCCGGGCTTCTGCGCATGCGCCTGACGTAATCGTCTGGCGCGCATGCGCAGAAGGCTGCCGACGGGTCTGGGAGGACCAGATCTCCGGGGGACACCGCCGACAAGCCAGGTGAGAATTTTCAGCTGCTCTGATGGATCCGATCCATCAGGGCAGCTGAATATCTATCTTTTTTCACTGCTTTATTTACTTTTTTGCGATCGGCGCTATCCATTGGATAGCGCCGATCGCAATGCCGGGGGGGGGGGGGGGGGGGTGTCTCCGCAGCCCGGGATGACAGCTCCATGCTGTCTGCTACCTGCGGGCACCGACAGCATGGAACTGTCACGTCCATAGCCCACGTGGCTTTAGTCTCTGCAGGAAGCATGTTTCTACGTCCTCAGAGAATAAAGCCCACTTGGGCAGGACGTAAAAGCACTATGGGCTGGTCGTTAAGGGGTTAAAGGCCCTTTAGTGTAATTAGAAATATTACAAGTATTTTATTATTCTTCTTTACAAAAAAAAATCTGCACTGTGTGCTCCGAGCCAATCAGATCCTTTTATACAGCTGCTCCTTCTTCCCCCTAACAGTACACAGTCTTACATGAACACTGAGTAGGAGCCACTACAGCTGCTCCCCCTTCTGTCACACATTCTCAAAACACTGAGGGGGAGATACTGCAGCTACTTTCCCCTTTGCAGCACACAGTGTCACATTAACAATGAAGGAGAGAAGCTGCAGCTGCTCTCCCTTTACTCTCACAGCCTTATAAACCTTGATGGAGAAATACTGCAGCTGCTCCCCCTTTCCTATGACAGCTTCACAAACCCTGATAGAGGGATACTGCAGCTGCTCCCCCTTCCCTCTCATAGCCTCATAAACCTTGATGGAGAGATCCCACTTTCGTATTACACATTCACAAACTCTGATGGAAATTTTGCAGCTTCTCCCCCTTCCCTCTCACAGCCTCACCAACTGTGAGGAAGAGATACTGCAGCTTCTCCCCATTCCCTCTCACAACCTAACAACCTTTGATGGAGAGATAATGCAGCTTCTCCTGCTCCCCTCTCACAGCCTCACAAACCTTGATGAAGAAATGCTGCAGCTGCTCCCCCTTCCCTCTCACAGCCTCATAAACCTTGATGGAGAGATACTGCAGCTGCTCCCCCTTCCCTCTTACAGCTTCATAAACCTTGATGGAGAGATACTGCAGCTGCTCCCCCTTCCCTCTTACAGCTTCATAAACCTTGATGGAGAGATACTGCAGCTACTCCCACTTCCACTGTAACTTAAATTAGACAAATATTTTGCTGACTGCAAAGTTCTGTCAGCATTTACAGAGATGCTGTAGGCAGAGGAAGAGACTACTTGCTGTTGGAAGGTGAGGAATATGACACTTTCCCCATATAAGATATACTAGCTGATATACCCGGCTTCGCCCAAGTTAATTTGTACTGGGGTTTATCTAGTGTTCATACGGAAAATCTTATGAAGTCGTGGTAACTTTAGAGATACCGAGGAAAAAAATATGTTCACCATTTTGCATGGTTCTTAATCTTTACATTACCCAGGAAACACCACGTGGAGGTAACCATGCGACGCTTCCTTTATATAAAATGACATCGGGAAGTGAGAGAATTAGATTCCGTACGTAAAATGTGGATGCTAATTCTTTTGCCCTAGAATTGAATAATCGAGTTGGGACCTATTAACTTTTCCTGTGTATGACATAATCAATGCTCGTGCCAAATTTCATGTTTCTAAGACATCGGGAAATTGGAGAATTAAATTACATATGTAAAATTTGGACGCCATTTCTTTGGCGCTAGAATTGAATAATCGAGTTGGGACACCTTTAATTTTTCTATTTTGGACATAATCTATGCTCGTGCCAAATTTCATGTTTCTATGACATCAGGAAGTTGGAGAATTAGTGGCGAGTCAGTCAGTCAGTGAGGGCTTTCACATATATATATATATACACACACACAAAACCTCTTACAAATCACACGTACTACTGATTTATACATAAACAGCAATCATCGATCAGCTTTAACCCTTCCTACAGCTCCGTAGAGTCCTTAGGGTATTGGTCACTTTAGTACCTGCAGCCATTTGAATAATGAGATATCAGGGAATAGAGCTTCTTATATAATTCTCTGATACGATCTTCAGAGCGGCTACAAGGTGAATCTTCTTTTCAGGCGTGATTTAATAGCCATTTTCTGCATGTAACATCCACAGATGGACGCCTGCTCTTTATTTAGTCTCTTGACAGGGCATGTTTTGGGCCACACTTTTAGGACGCCTTGTCAATCTCGCTCTTTCCGAATAACATGCTGGTGACAGTAAAGAATGGCTGCCAGCTGCTACAAGGAAGCAAAAGCTTAATTCCGCATTGAAGAATTAAACGAGTAGGAAAAAACCATCAATACTTTTTGCTGTGCTGCTGGACCGGAAAATGTTAAGAGCCTGTAATGTGTCAAGGAACGGCGCGGTTTGGATGATGCAGATCATCACTGAAATGACAACAGAGGATCCGGAGGTAAACCTGGCAAAACAAGGGGCTTCTACCCTGCAAATCACATCTGCCTTTACAGTCCTGGATTGCTTGGCAGCAGTCGTAATATAGGCATATGACCACCCCCAGCAATCACTAAGCGCAGTGATATACGGCTCGTCAGTGATTGGCTGCAGAAGTCACGTAAGCGAGCGGACACGTAGCCTCTGCAGTTTGTAAACAGAGATGGTCAGAGAAGACCGAAGCGGCTTTGCTGGACGAACTGGCGGGTGATCAGAGAAGTAAGTAGGCTTTACTCACAGGCTGTGGCTGGTATTGCAGCTCAGAGCAGACACAGCCCATGGACTTGATTAGCGCCGGACCAAGTTTCTAATCTCACAGGTCCCCTTTTTTGTCTGTCTGTTTGGCTGAAAGCACACAGCAGGGTGGGATTCTGCATGCGGAATCCGACCCAGTGCCCGGTCGGTGATGCCTGCGCCGTACAGATGACGCTGCGCTATCGCTAGGCAATGACACAGATTCCGTGGCCTGTCACCAGTGACAGCTGGATCGGACGGCTTCCATTGACTTCCATGAAAGTCACCCGCGCCAAAATAGAACATGCTGCGATTTTCCCTCAGCGAGCGGAAAACCGCAAATACTTTCCGCTCGTCGACAGGGAAAAGCGATTTTCTATAGCATGCCTATGAGCAGTATTTGCTGCAAAATCCAGAGGCGGATGCCTGCTTCAAATTCCTTACAACCTACTAATGACGCCACGTATGATTCAGCCCGGTAGACTGCCGTGCACCACAATGGACCGACACGCCGGGCTCTCCAGCCAGACTGCTTGCTGCAAAAACAACTATACGAGGTTTTAGTAAATAATTTGGTCAAACTATACAAGTTTACAACCCTTGTCAAGGGTCCTTGTTGTCATGCGAGTCCCTACACTAATATAACACGTCACTGGAATAGGAAGAATCAAACCAAAAATCTGTCAGCAGTAGAGATGAGCGGGCATGCTCGGTAAGGGCAGTTACTTGAGAGAACACCGCTATCGAGTAAATGCATGCTCGTCAGAGAAAATTCAAGGAGGCTGCTGGGGTGAGCGAGGGGTTGCGGGGGGAGGAGAAAGATCTCTCTCACTTACCCCCTCGCTTCCCCAGCCCCCCCCCCCCCCCCCCGAATTTTCTCTGACGAGCATGCAGTTAGTTACTCGAAAATAGCGGTGCTCTCTCTCGAGTAACTGCCCTTACCGAGCATGCTCGCTCATCTCTAGTCAGCAGCCATACTTACCGATATATGACATAAAATACAAGGGCAATGGGAGCGACACCCTTTGCATGCCTTATCTATGTGCAGCATAATACTAATTACGCCCTCAGTATTTGGTAGGTGTGAGAGGTTGCTCATTCCTATTTTGCACCTGTGCCCCTCGCCCATATGGCATTCTGCCTGTCCATATGGCATTCTGCCTGCCTATATGCTACATTTACCTGCCCTTGTGTATCTTTGTATCAGTATATGAGTAAGTATGGCCAGGATATTTGAATGGATATCTTTTCAGTGATATGTTGGTATTGCAGCTCCAATGAAGTGAACGGAGTTGAGCTGCAATACCACACACAACCTCTGGACAGGTGCGGCACTGTTTCTGGAAGAAAGCTGCCATGTTTTTCTAACCCTGTACAATCAGTATAAAAATAGTCTCCAAACTGCCCCAATGGAAACCAATGATGGGGTTTACAGCAAGCTGGATAGTACAGAAAGAACAGTGCCAGGTTGTCAAATATTGTAGATTGTTGGAAAGTAACAAAAGAACAGGAAGTGTCAGAAGCTTCTCTATTCTCAGTCTTCTGCCGTTCTGGGCCCGATTATGGTTCACGCTTTTATTAATAGTACCAGAGATAAACATGTGAAAAGCACCACAACGCTAGATAACGGTAAGCAAGGCAGCCAGTCCTAGGACTATGACAAGAACCTTAAAAAAGCTTGTAAACAAGGACAACAAGATTAGAAAGGGAGGAAGTTGAAGAGGGAAGAGCTAGAGCAGAGCTCAAACATCGGACTGCGGGCCGACTCCGGCCCACCACCTCATTTTACATGGCCAGTGAGGTCCGCTGAATGAAAAAACATGAATCAGGTCCGTACAGGCAGCACCACACCGGCAGGACTTCTACGTTTGGTAGGAGTCCATGCGTGCCGCAGCGGAGTCATCCCACCATCCAATCGCCCTCCATTATGATGAAGCAGGCCGCGCCTCTACAACATAGCGTGGAGCCGGGTGCCATTATCTTTTCAGCCACTGAGTACATCGGAGAACAGTCAGCATCTCCGTAATGCAGTAACTTAGCACACATACTGGCTGCAGCAGGCTGTAGGGGGCACTTACCTTTAAAGCTGCATAGTGATCTAATTACCCAGAAAACCCCTATGTTGCTTTATTGGTATAGGTATTTATCAACTTGGGGAAATGACCTACCTACTAGAGGGCATTACCTACCTACTGCCTAAAAGGTGGAAAAATTACCTACTGGGTGCATCTGCCTTCTGGAGAGGGCTACCTCCCTACCTGCACCAAATTCACCTCCCCCTCCCCCTAACTGACTCTTACTACGTAGGGTACTTACGGAGGCATTATTTGGGACATTACTTGCTGAAGAGGTAGAAGGGGCTGGCTATTATCTATTGTGCTCCTAAAAAGACATCTGGGCCGTTTTGTACCTTAAAGACCAGACACTTTGGGGGGATTTTACCCATGTGGTGGTTTAACTGCCCTATTTTTTTCCTTCAGCTACCAAAATTATTTTGGCTGCTTTTTTTCCGTGAAATATAGGGCTATTTTTTAAAATATCTTTTTCACTGACTTTCTTTCCATTTTTAGTTTATTTGAAAAGCTAAAAAAAAAAAAATTTTTTAAATATTTATAGTTATATTTTTTAAAATTAGTAACATTACACTAAAATAAAGTATAGGAACGGGTTCCTTATTTTGTTTTGGACGTTTTGATACATAGTATGTATGGTTTTGGGTTACAGAGCGCATACTGTGACTGTTTTGGTTGGCGTGGGCTTTAGGTTATTTTCTTTTTTATGTATATGTTTTTATTTAATTCTGTAATTTAGTTTTACTTATGTATGTAATTATTTTTACTATTTATGTCCGCTAAGACCTCATATAAGACCTCTGGGGGATATTCACATGTTTTTTTATTGCATACTTTTCCCCTGGAGCTGAAGCATTCATAAAAGCCAGAGTTAGAGGGGAAAACATGTCTGTAGTGACAATAGTCACTGGCAGAGCTGATCAGGGTCACGTGACCACCGGCTTGCATAGTGGAAGAAACACTTTCACGTACATAGTGCTCATTCCCTTCTCCAGGGAAAGGAGAAGGCAGAAGTGGTTAAAAACTGCTTCTCCTTTCTCCTCTGGGTTCTCAGCTGTGAATAACAGCTGACAACCCGACCTACTTCTGATTGATTGCAGTAGCAGGGGCTTTAATCCCGCAATGTATTTTTACTATCGGCCGGGATTAAAGCCCAGGACCAAATGCCGTATATTTACCATGCTTGGTCTTTAAGGGGTTAAGTGGCGTACCATAACATTTCTTGTAAAATAATCCCAAAATAGTCCCAAAATGTCGAAGAGAAAAAATGAAGTAGAAAGGCAATTCAATGAAAGATTGGATAACGAATACATGTTTGTGCTTCTAGGCGGAAAGCAGGTATGTCTTGTGTTATGAGGTTGTGTGGGAGGTAAAGGAGTACAATATACCTCAGCATTATGAGACTTACAATTAAATTGGCCCTTCGAAGGCAACCATAAGGCTAATGGTTAAGGCTGAACAGAGAGAATAGAGGAAAAGAAAGAGAAAAAGGAACGATGAGACATAGTAGGGGCTGCGTGATACACTATAGTATGTTCAGTTCGATGAGTCAAATTTTTCCCCGAGAGCCACAAGGGGAGACCACCAATCCCTCGGAATAAGATCCAAAGAGTCTTCCCTATAAGTAATCAGTTGGTCCACATCCCGGGCCGACAATTCTTCCATTCAATATAAATCAAAAAGTATCTAACCATCCACTCAATGATGGAGTTCGAGTGGACATCAACGTCTCAGTATGGTGAGCCAGAATCTCAAGAGGTCGTTTTTGCTGAAGTGAGGGGGACCAAGAAGCAATGGACAGGAGTGCCACCTTCTGGGGTCCAAGACAGATATGTGAGAATACTTTATTGCATAAATCATAAAATGGTAGAGTTGGAAGGGACCTCCAGGGTCATCGGGTCCAACTGCCTGCTCGATTTAGGATCACTAAATCATCCCAGACAGATGTCTGTCCAGCCTCTGTTTGAAGACTTACATTGAAGAACTCACCACTTCCTATGGCAACCTGTTCCACTCATTGATCACCCTCACTGTGTCTCCTCCCTTTCAGTTGGATACCATTGCTTCTAGTCTTTCCTAGTGCAAATGAGAAAAGGACTGATCTCTCTGCACTGTGACAGCCCTTTAGATATTTGTAGACAGCTATTAAGTCTCCTCTTAGTCTTTTTTTGCAAGCTGAACATTCCCAGATCTTTAAACAGTTCCTCAAAGGATGTTGTTTGCAGAGCGTTCACCCTCCTGGTAACTGTTCTCTAAACTTGCTCCAGGTTGATGATGTTTGTTTTTTTTTTAAAGTGGGATGCTCAGAACTGGACACAGTATTCCAGATGAGATCTGAATAAGAAAGAGTAGAGGGGAACAATTACCCCACGTGATCTGGAGTATGCTGGAAAGCATCGCCCATTGATTTCAAAAGGGGCCTTTAATGCATCGCATGGCTCTTGCATGCCGTGCAATGTGCATGCGAATGCAATACAAGGTTCCCCATTGAAACTCATGTGAGGAGATAGGAATTTCACAGATACGGGGAGTTTTTTCATGAAAAACGCCATTCATCCACAGGCAAACTGCACGTTTACGAACGTGATATCGGGCCATGCGTAAGTAGCCTGAGTTCATTAAAACCTGCCTTCTTGAAATCCAACCTTGAGGTCTGAGTCTTATCAGGTCTTCCTCACCTTCTTATCCACAATTCAAGGATAGAATGATCACTGCCTCCTAGGGTCCCAACCACCCTTACTTCCTCAACCATTCCCTCCCTCTTGGTAAGAATTAGGTCCAAGATAGCAGATCCCCTTGTTTTCTCTTCTACCTTTTAGAAGTTGTCAGCAAGAGCGGATAAGAATTTGTTGGATCAATTACTTTTACCTGAGAGAGATTCCCAACAAATGTCTGGATAGTTAAAATCTCCCAAAATCACTATGTCATACTTTTTTGAGAGCTTGGCCATCTGATGTAGAAAGAGTTCATCAATATGTTCTGCTTGTCCAGGTGGCCTATAGTAAATGCCTACAATGGTGTCCCTTCTGTTGTTCTCTTCTTGTATTCTTACCCAAACAGTTTCTACAGAACTCCCATGCTCTGAAGCTTGAATCTCTGTGGAGATATTTGCTTTCCTAACATATAATACAACATCTCCTGCCCTTTTATTAGGTCTGTTTCTTATAAATAAGTTGTATCCTTCAAGCCTTGTATTCCAATCACGTGTATCATCCCACCAAGTTTCCATGATGCCTATGACATCATATAAAACGTTAATGGTCTTCCAAAGAGAGCAATTCTGGCAGTGCCCTCCGAATCTCCACATCTCCAACAGACGCCAGAACACAGAGGGCACAATTTATCAAGATGGACGGTATTCTATACCACCTGGTTAGCACCTTATAATTTTATTCCTGGATTTTACAAGAAATGGAAGACTTGTGGAGGTCAAGTCTTTGAGCACGTTCTCAGGCAAAGACATATGGAGCGGGGACCTCAGGTTCCCCCGTCCTTAGCAGCAACACTAGACAAGAGGGAGGAAACAACTGAGCGCCGTTCAAATGGAGTGAGTCATTTGTGCAATAACTGTCCTGGGAGCACAGTATTAATAAAGCTTGTTAGATGAACATAAAGATACCAGTCCGCACCAGCCAAGGCCTCAGGGAAGGACACAAAGCACCTGACTCAAGGAAGTGTTGAATAAAAGGGAGCCACTGAGCTGGACAGACCTAGGATACGATGACACCATATCCCCTCCGGAAAAGACAGATTGTTAAAAATAGGAGGGAGCAGATACAGTGACAATAAAAGGCCAAGATCGAAGTACTGCAGATACCAAAGGAAGGGATAATAGCACCGGGGAGACTATGTTTGGAGGTCAGAAGGTGTGACTGTGCACAACTCAGGATCTCCTCTGCAATTCAGTTCAATACACATGCTACAAGGCATATTCTATAGTATATGAGAATGCTAGGAAGACCCATGCCTCCATGGGATTTAGGTCCAATCAAATATTTATATCACAATCTGGGGGTTGAAGCTGCCAATATATACAAGGTTAATATAGATTTCAATGGGTGAAAAAAAACACTCCGGGAATCAAGACTAGGCGAGCCTGGAGGAGGTGGAGAGTCTGCGGCAGGATTGTGGTAGAACACTTCACTTCGCCAAACTGTGCTTCATCTGGCCAAGAAAAGACAAAAAATCCATAGCAAAACGTTGTCCTACTCGGAGGGTACCATTGTACCCAGATATGATATGGCTAGAAAGGCCCACCTGAAAGGAAGCGTGTAGGCTGGCCGTGGCATCCGGCTATACAGTTATGTTTAGAATTTCTAATCTCTGTGTAATAATTTTATAATTACTGAATTCGGATAAAATACAGAGTAAACTAATCTCTGGGTTAGAAGTGTAAATTAAGAGGTCACCTGCATATATGGCTAATTAGTAAACAGATTCCCTCAGGACCATACCCTGAACTGAGCCATTCGACCACAGAGCTATAACTAAACATACCACCGTGAGTTCATAGAGGCTGGTAACCGTGGCCATCCCTACCTCGTACTCTACCTCAAATGGAGTTCAAAAGACAACCATTTAGGGTGCATTCACATGGGCAAGTATGACATCGGTCCAAGAAACTCGGACTGATATACTACTCTTAAGCTTGCGATTCTGTATGCGAGCATGATGCATTTTTGCTTAAAAACATGTACTGCATCTGTGTACTTGCGATTTTCAAGCGTATGAAAAAAGGATGTTTGGGTCGTAATACCTGTGCCAACAGTCTGCCACTTGTCACCTCGCTCACAATATTGGCGATTTAGTCTATCCATTACACATTGGTCCTATAGGTTCAGCAAGCATGGTATAGACAATCTTTGCTCATACAGTTGAGCATAAAGATTTGAAGATTGGTTAGATTTATGTGGTATCTCCAGCCTTGGTGACCAGCGATGACATATGCTCCTGCCCGCTCCTGATTGGGACACTTTGTCACAGCCTACTCCTTAGCGCCTCACGATTTAGCTACATTTTCAGAAGTTGTACAATAAAAAATGTAATTTTTTGCATTACTATTTGTGAATGCTTCCTTTTTCTATGCCATATAAAGCCATTGGCTGTGCGGCTTTCAGCTGAGCTCCACATTGACACTGGGGTTGCGCTACCTTACTCTTCTATTGAAGGATAAGATCATGTGATTGGCGGCACCTTCACATAGCCCCAATATCGCGCATACAAGCATTCCTACCCGATCATCAGTCTGTGTACAAGGCACTTTAATCAACCTAGATACTTCAGAGCGTGCAACAGACTAATGATGCATACGATTCATACCGGGGGAAAAAATAAAAGTAACCCAACAGGCCGACTTTAAATCCACCCCATCAAAACCTTCTAAAACCCCATCATCTCTATCAACAAACTTTATTAAAGTCTTCTAAACATGACAAACTGCAGAGTTATTTCCAGTAAAAAGAATCTAGACGCCATAAGGAAGACTGTTTTTCAGAATATATGTGAACCGATTTAATCCTTGAACACTCTTTCAATCAACTCAACCTCATTCCTCCCACTTAGGAGAGCGAGAGAACAAAATATAAATTAACATGCAAAAACGTATAGCATGACAGCATTAAGCTGCGAGGCTGAACATTAATTAGCAGCAAGCCTTTTATAAAGTGATTTTTTTTTCCATCTTCCCTGAAAACAGCGAGTACTTGGGACTGAGATGAGATTGGGTTATGTTTACCAGTGCCATGCCAAATGCTGGGGAAAAAAGAGCCGAGGACACGGCGTGATGGTAGAGAAGGGGGGGCAGCGGAAAAAGAAAAGGAGAAAATACAATAACTATTAAGAGAAGCTTTATGGTTGTGACTATAGAAACAGAAAATGTCAAGGTCTGTGTACATTCTGTAAATGAAAGTGAAATTATATAAAAACAGTAGCTAATAAAAAAGAATGAGTGTACCACGACTCCGGCTTTCATTTATAAGAATAAAAACCGCAAAAAGAAAGAAGGTTCTTGTTTCGTTCGCTTTTTGACAGAATTAAGCTTTATTGAGGGATTATGAGAACCGCTGTCTGGATTTTTCATTTCCCTTTGCTGCCAAAAGGGCCCTTTCCACGCTTTACAGACCTAATAAACACACTTTTGGATTTCCTGTGTTAGGAATGGAGTTACCAGATAAACCACACGGCCTTCAAAGTTGTGGATCAGGAACTGTCACACTACAAGTCACAGGAGGCCATAAGATGAGGTACATGGCAAGAAAGTCACAGAGTAAAAGGGCATTGAAGAGGACCTGTCACCGCTCAGTAATCACCTGCATTCTACCTGAAAGAAAAATTCTGAAGCACATTATGTTCTAACCCTGAATTATGCTGTTCCTCCATTACTTCTCCTAACAAATTATGCATAAATTTACAACTGGGCGGTACTATTCCACTTCTCTAAAGGGCGTAACCTTGAATAGCCTGATACTCTGCCATCAGGGCTAGCACTAACCACTATAATACTGCCCCCCACCCCCCAGTACAGGAATATAACTAACTACTATAATGCTGCCCCCATCTACAAGAATATAACTACTATAATGCTGCCCCCCTATGTACAAGAATAAAACCACTATAATACTGCCTGCTACGTACAAGAATACAACTGCTGTAATACTGCCTCCTACGTACAAGAATACAACTGCTGTAATACTGCCTCCTACGTACAAGAATACAACTGCTGTAATACTGCCTCCTACGTACAAGAACACAACTGCTGTAATACTGCCTCCTACGTACAAGAATACAACTGCTGTAATACTGCCTCCTACGTACAAGAATACAACTGCTGTAATACTGCCTCCTACGTACAAGAATACAACTACTGTAATACTGCCTCCTACGTACAAGAATACAAATACTGTAATACTGCCCCCTATGTACAAGACTACAACTACTGTAATACTGCCCCCTATGTACAAGACTATAAATACTATAATACTGCCCCCTACGTACAAGAATATAACTACTATAATACTGCCCCCCTATGTACAAGAATATAACTACTATAATAATGCCCCCCCTATGTACAAGAATATAACTACTATAATAATGCCCCCCTATGTACAAGAGTATAACTACTATAATACTACTCCCTATGTACAAGAATACAACTACTATAATACTGCCCCCTATGTACAAGAATATAACTACTATAATACTGCCCCTATGTACAAGAATATAACTACTATAATACTGCCCCCTATGTACAAGAATATAACTACTATAATACTGCCACCTATGTACAAGAATATAACTACTATAATACTGCCACCTATGTACAAGAATATAACTACTATAATACTGCCTCCTATGTACAAGAATAAAACTACTATAATACTGCTCCTATGTACAAGAATATAACTACTATAATACTGCCCCCCATGTACAAGAATATAACTACTATAATACTGCCTCCTATGTACAAGAATATAACTACTATAATACTGCTTCCTATGTACAAGAAAATAACTACTATAATACTGCCCACCTATGTACAAGAATATAACTACTATAATACTGCCCCCTATGTACAAGAATATAACTACTATAATACTCCCCCTATAGATATTTAAAAGCACAAAGCACATTTACACTTCCTTGAAAACACTGCACCTGAGTGAATTAAGAAAGCGACTCCTCACCGGATTCTCGTCGCGGTGCAGTCATGAACTTAGGGTCTGAAAGTTCAAGCAATCTCATGCCAAAAAGAAGCTACTAGAACACAATTCTTATAGTTTAATGTACAATAAATGGATTCTTCTTCTCCATTTTACATAATACTGCGGAGGAAGAAATGAGCTGCCATATTTAATCATTAGTCCCTGACTTGCGAAGATTCCTTGCAATGTGATGTATAAAACATAAGCGCAGTAACAAGCTCGCACGCTGCGCTATTGTGTTCCCTAAACAGCAGCTACAGTTATTCGATCCATTTCACTGTTTACACAACATTACCATTAATCAGCCAAGTTCTGAAGTCAGATAACAGCATGAAGGTGTCACAGCCGCCATTCAACTTTGATGCATTTTTTTTTAGCATGCAAGGAAAATGCAGAAAACATTAACGGGGGACGTAAAATTGCGCAGACTGTACGTGTTCACAAAATGTTGAGTAAGTGACATAGTATTCTAAATATTACGGCTGCAAATGACTATAGACAACATTTTGCAAAAACCAAAATATCTCTCTTGTGGAAAATAAGAGCTCTTAGGTCCTCGGGCTCTACTGTAGAGTCTTTTATTTCATAGTTCAGCCTCTCCCTGCCTTCTAAAAAAGTAACAGGAAGTTATCATTGTCTGCCATGTTACAGATACAGTGCAGCTGAAGCCTGGCCCTACGTGCTTAAAACAGTGCAGAGGCTGCTGTGATCACAGGACCTTATTAGCTCTCAGGTTCGCTCTAGTCAGCCTGTAAATCCCTTTGCTAGGCGATGTTCCAAGCTATTTTGGAGGCTCCATTCTGATCCTAAAGAACCCCATTATAGCTTATAGGTCTGTTAGAGGGTGTTTTTTTTTAACCCGTGAAGTGCAGATTCCAGCACTTCGTTCATTTTCAACAGAAAAGACAAGTGCAGGTGTGAACATTGCCTTAAGGAAAGATTTTAACTTTATTTCTCAATTCCTTATAGGAGGAATCAAAAGCTATTAAGTGGGCACAACTGCGCCATCACAATCGGTAGGGCCTTTCAAAATGCACAAAATTTAATTATCATCTGCTGGTGACCTATTCCCTTTCTTGTCAGACTTGGTCCTAATATTTTTGGGTTGTGTATATATTCATCTACTGAGTGGTGGACACTTACCTTTTTCTCAATGCTTGCCAGTTGCTCCTTGTGGAAGGCATCCAGTTTTTTAAGCTCTTCCTCTTTGCGTTGGAGTTCCTTCGCCTAAAAAAAATCAAAACAGTCATATAAAAAGTTTCTTCTACAAAAAGGGCCTTTTACAGGACCCAATAATCTGTCACAAATGTTTTTAGAAATGTTATCATCAGGCCATCTGAAGTTGCCGCTGATCACATCCTTTATGCGTCCCCCCAAAAGGAAAGAAAATATATTTTAAGTGGCGTATGTGAACAGCAGATGTGCTGCCGAGCCGACAATTATCACAAACTAAAGGGTGGCAAACGTGTCATATGAACGATCTATCATTCCTCAATAGTGTCTGAATTAGCCTGTGTGAAGGCCATGCAGCGCACCGCACATGCTTAAATCGCAGTTCCATTCATTTGAGAACCTTCATGCAGGGCTAGTGTTGGGGGGAGTGGGGCGCACTGGACTATCGGCCATGGCTCCTATCCTCAAAGGCGCCCACAATCTTAGGCATAACTGGACTTGCCAATGTGCAAACATATAAACAGGTTACGGACCCTCCCTGTAAGGTGACGCAGCAATACAGGTTGAAATTGCGTGGCCCATAAGCTAGGAGGGCCCCCTCACCAATTACAAGGACTTACAAATAATACACATTACACACTGAGCCCTGCTGTACTGCTATATCTGCTACAGGGCTCAGTGTGTGATGTGCCCCCCAGCCCTGCTGTACCTGCTACAGGGCTCAGCGTGTGATGCGCCCCCCAGCCCTGCTGTACTTCTTTTCCTGCTACAGGGCTCAGTGTGTGATGTGCCCCCCAGCCCTGCTGTACTACTATACCTGCTACAAGGCTCAGTGTGTGATGTGCCCCCAGCCCTTCTGTACTACTCTACCTGCTACAGGGCTCAGTGTACGATGTGCCCCCCAGCCCTTCTGTACTACTATACCTGCTACAGGGATCAGTGTACATGTGCCCCCCTGCCCTGCTGTACTGCTATACCTACTACAGGGCTCAGTGTGTACTGTGCCCCCCAGCCATGCGGTACTTCTTTACCTGTTACAGGGTTTAGTGTGTAATGTGCCCCCCAGCCATGCTGTACTTCTTTACCTGTTACAGGGTTTAGTGTGTAATGTGCTCCCCCAGTCCTCCTCTACTGCTTTACTTGCACCAGGGCTCAGTGTATAATGTGCCCCCCAACCCTGCTGTACTGCTAGACCTGCTACAGGGCTCAGTGTATAATGTGCCCCCCTAGCCCTGCTGTACTGCTATATCTGCACCAGGGCTCAGTGTATAATGTGCCCCTTAGCCCTGCAGTACTGCTATATCTGCACCAGGGCTCAGTGCATAATGTGCCCCCCTAGCCCTGCTGTACTGCTCTACCTGCTACAGGGCTCAGTGTATAATGTGCCCCCTAGCCCTGCTGTACTGCTATACCTGCTACAGGGCTCAGTGTATAATGTGCCCCCTAGCCCTGCTGTACTGCTATACCTGCTACAGTGCTCAGTGTATAATGTGCCCCCTAGCCCTGCTGTACTGCTATACCTGCTACAGTGCTCAGTGTATAATGTGCCCCCTAGCCCTGCTGTACTGCTATATCTGCTACAGGGCTCAGTGTGCGATTGTTCTCAGTAAGAGAAACAAAGTAATCTTATAGATATGATGCCTTTTATTGGCTAAGAAAAAGATAGGATGTTGTAGTGAACTTTCAAACCTACTTAGGGTTCTTCCTCAGGCTTAATGAAATAGATCCGAAGAAAGGTGTATGTATGTATACAAACATATATACATACATATACTATACACATATAAAACGGCACAGACATGGTGCAATTTATTTGCACTTAAAACAATACCAGAACAGAATGAGTGGAGGAGTAAATACTTAATTAGTCCACTGTTAAGGATGTGAAAGTTTTATGGTCTCTAGATTGGTGTTAGGGGGTCACCAGGCCAGCGTGTTATCTCTGCTATAAATTTCTGATATTCACCACTGATGCAAGAACCTGCTTGACATGTTAATTCCAGTCTTGAGAGTATCAAAGATACAATATATAAACTTGTACTCCCAAATTCTTCTATGACGTTGAGATTTGAAGTTGCCTTTTAATACAGTAACCTTCATATGTTCTATGTTGTGTCCGTGACTAGAAGAATGCTCAGCCGCAGGTAATTCTACCTTTCTCTCTTTAAGTGTGTGGCAGTGACATCTCTTTCTCACTTCAGTTTTTGTTATGTTTCTCCAACATAAAGGCCCCCAACAGGACATTTGTTGCACAGGATCAGGTACACAACATTGGACGTGGAACACGCGAATGTCCCGGGGATCTTCTAGTCCTGCTGTGTGTTGGGGCTTTGTATCCTGTCCTCAATCAGTACATGTGAGCAGGCCTTGTAGCTCCTTACATTACAGGGATAAGTTCCTTTTGTGTGTCGAAAGCTCGCTATAACATCAAGTCTATATTTACAAAATCACTGTTTCTTTTTCTGCACCAAAATCTACAATTAAATTCATATATGATCATGTTGCTGATTTGGAACAGATTTCACTCGTTACATTGAAATAAGTAGAATCTGCTGGGAATGTTCTGCAACAAATGGAGCACACTGTGGATATAAAATATGCAATTTAAGCTGAATCTGCAGCAGATTTTTTCTGCCGTGAGTGGTGGGGGTGCAGCTATACACAGTATGATATTCGTGAAAGCGGTTTTAAGTGTGGAAAAATTCCACAACTAGTACGTGATGTGCGACACAAGTCTGAAAAATGTAACTCGCACCTAAAAATGAAGTGCTGTTAAAAACCCTCCAAGGACAAATGTTTTGCATTTTATAGTACAACCATATTGATTGCAAGAAAAGAAAATAGGGCAGGGTCCCCTCCGATGGACTCCTGCAGTCAGCGTTCACGGTTACACTTAGTACCGTATGGTTTCTTTGTTTCATCAGAAAGCAAAACATTTTCTTGTGACAGCAAATATGTGAGATTCCACCCCCTTATGCTATAATTTCCTTTTCTTACATAAGCTTCAAATAGCAGGTGTAAATAATAGAGATGAGCGAACGTACTCGGTAAGGCCGATTTCGCAATGAAGCACCGCGATTTTCGAGTACTTCACTACTCGGGTGAAAAGTACTCGGGGGTGCTGTGGGGCGGGGCGTGGTGTGGTGGAGTGGGGGGTAGCAGTGGGGAACAGGGGGAGCTCTCTCTCTCTCTCCCTCTCCCCCCCACTCCCCTCTGCAACCCCCCGCTCACCCACAGCGCCCCCGAGTACTTTTCACCCGAGTAGTGAAGTACTCGAAAATCGCGGTGCTCGATTGCGAAATCGGCCTTACCGAGTACGTTCGCTCATCTCCAGTAAATAACTACAATTTTAAGACAAAGTAAGTGAACCCTTTGGAATTTCCTGGATTTCTGCATTGATTACTAATAGAAAAACACAATGCAACTAATAACACACAGCTGTACCGCTCATCACCCACAGTGCAAGGGGAAACATTAAATGTATTAAAAAGGGTTATATCACAATTTCAAGCTATGTCCACAGGATATCAGATAACGTGCTTATCTGTGGGGGTCTCACTGCTGAGACCCCCACTGATCTCAGGAGTCCCGCTCTCCTATCCCTGCGGGAGTCATTTATCCGCCTGCAGTGATATCACTATGAATGGAGCGCTGGCCAACCAAGCATAGTCAGCACTCGATTAATTTCGACCGGGGTGACGGAAAGAGCCAAGCAGTACCCACTCTCTGCACTCCCACCTAAAGTGAATGGAGCACTAGTGCAACAAGCACTCATTCTCACCGATCAGTGAGTTAACCGTGAATGGGGAGAACTTGTAATTATGGTACAACCCCTGTAATGACTTCTCCAAGTGTTGATTGGCAAAAGGTGTTCCAATGAAGAAGATGAGATGAAAGTGCGGGTTTCACAAGTGCTTTACCCATTAAATAAAGGCGTACAAAGCCTGGTTACAGATAAATCTGTTCTTAATTGGTTAGTATACACTATGCCTCAAGGGTACACTTTTTCTCTGCACTGTGGATGATTACAAAGTCTGCTCAATAATAGCTATGAACAGTGCAATGGTCTGTTTTTAGTTACATTTTGTTTGTCCAGAATTGGGACTTGGATACAACCAGATTACATGTTCTTGGTAACCAATGCAGAAATCTAGGGCTTTCCAAAAGGCTGGTTTACTTTTTCTTGAAACTTTATGAAAATGAGAAGTTTATAAATTTCCATTATTCAACGTGCAGGACTGAGATAGCCAGCGTCTCATCCATGTAGCGTTATCTGAGGACTGGAGTTTGCTGCATTCCGGGAACCGTACAATGAGACGACACTAAATATATAATCTCCTCCTGTGGACAGCGTTGCAGAGATGCTTCATAGGAAAGACCTACACAGCTGGCTTGAACTTTTAAAAACTACCAAGGAGTTGGGGTGAAAATGACATGGCAAAATGATAAAGCGGCCCGGACAAAAGTGATCCCAGAGGGTGGTGAGCTGTCTTTCTAGGGCTGGCAGGAGTCGTTAGGAAGAAGGATTGTATCTGAAGGCTGACTGCCTCCTGTATTCTTCCCAAGAGCAGCATGCAATGGGTAAACTGGGACACTTCATGAAGTTTAGGCTGAGCGTATCTGGCAAGTAAAAAAGCCCTGTCTGGCTTGCCGTATTTTAAATGTCAGCCTCATCTGATGCTCAATGAGCCTGACAGGCTCCTGCAGAAGAGCTGGAGGCGAGGTGCGCTTCGCTGGGAAGGGACCGGAGTAAAGATCATTTAGGCTTAGGGATGCCTTTTCTAATTCAGATCAGGATGTGGGGGCTCACATCATCCCAAAATGCTGGAGTCTCAAGTGCGAGTTGTGCAGCCATTCAGATGTATGCAATCCCTAAACGTTAAGAAAAGGACTCTTAGGGCTCTTTCACATGCAGTGAAGAGAGCCCATTCACAATTGCGTAATTATCACGCAATTATTGGTCGCGTAAAAAAACACAGTATGCCCTATCTTGGTACGTATTATGCCCGGAATCACCCATTGTAATGAATGGGCGTGTGTAAAACACAGGAAATTCACAGGAAAAGCGTGTATTTCAGTCCGTGAACACGCGGCGTATTCACAGACCAAAATACATATACACCGTGTTAAAGAGCCTTTAGGGGGCATTCCCACTGCAAGTTTTGTATGCGCTAAAAATATATGCTTTTAGCCTGTTTACAATATAAAAGCGTACACCTTAATGTATACATAGAGTTTACGGTAGGAAAGAAAACGTACAAAAATGTAGACAAACTTATTGTCTACGTTTGTCTACATTTCACAAGTTTGCCCTCAACTTTTTTGTTGCAGTACGCTCTAACAGTCGACTAAGCTATTGTGTCACGCAAAAAAAACTTTTACGTTGACTTTAAAAAAATGAAAAAAACAACTTTCCTTTGACCTGACATATTGCGCAATATGCTGCACAATACATTTCTGCCTGTAAAAGGGGACACGTTGTTTATCAGAGGAGATTAGATGTGTATTAACCCTGTCTAGCCTGTTACTTTTTCATAAAAATGTATACTTTAAAATGAAAAAACGTATGCAAAGTGTTATATGTTACTTACAGTATACGCGTTTTTAAAATGAAAACGTATAATGAAATTACGGTTTTCACACTTTGTGAGGTATATGTTTCTATACATTACAGTATAAAACCGCCTGTGGCTAAACCGCAGTGAGACGCTCCCTTACTGGCCACAAGCACTGTGACAGATGACACACGCTGCAGACACAAATCTGCTTACTGGGGTGCAAACTAACTCCATAAATTGCTGCTTCAGCATTACCGCTTGTCATTGCATGGGCTTATTGCTCTGTAGCGCAGTCCCTCTATTATTCCTCCTGGAAATGTGAGAAATTGATAGCTGGGTGCTACCAGTTCCTCTTTTGAAAGGCTACACAGCCTGACACTGTCCAAACAGCGTTGAAGGCCCCCTTTACATGCCGGATGAAAACGGTTGTTTGCCGGATTATTGGCCTCGCTGCATATGTATTAAAGGTGGTATCTAGGACTAAGATATTGATGTCAGATTGGTGGGGGTCCACCCCCGCCTCCCACTATCAATTGAGGAGGAAGCTCATGTTGGTGACATCACGAGTGACCAAGCTTCTGTACCCTGTAGGGTACTGTGCAGTGTCTGCAGCACTCATCTGAGCTCCAGCTGACTGGCGGTGGTCTCAATAGTGGGCCACCACTGATCAGATATTGATGACCTGTAATATTAAGAATAGGCCAGATAACCACTTAAAGCACTTCATGACCTGAGATTTATCACTCTTTTTGCCCCCCCTCCTTCCAAGAACCTTACGTTCTTATGCTTTTCCATTGACATGGGCATATGAGTGCTTGTTTTTTTGCAGGATGAGATGTATTTTTGTATTAGTACCATTTAATTGTACCGTATAATGTACAGAAAATGATAAATTTAAAGTGTGAAATAAATAAAAAAAATTATAAAATACAATTGCGCCATTATTTGTGACTTTAGTTTTTACAGCTTTCACAGTGCAGTATAAATGACATGAACTTTGTCAGCGATTCCAAGTTAGTTATTAGTTTTTTAATGTTTTTCTAGTTTTTTTTTTTCTTAAAACAAAAAAATTGGTTCCCGAAACCACATTCTGAAATCTGTAGCTTTTAAATTTTTTCCTCAATTGGTCTGTGTAGAGGCTCATTTATTGCGGATTGAGTGTAGTTTTTATCACCACCATTTTGGAAACATACGTCTTTTTAATAGCTTTTTATTCAAATTTTTGGGGAGCCGGATTTCAAAAAAATAAATTTTGGCAGTCTTAATTTTTTTTGTACGACCTTCACCGTTTGGGATAAATGTTGCGATATTTAAATATTTTGGATTTTTACGTACATGGTGATGTACATAATGTGCGGTGGGTGGGTTGGGTTTAATGAAAAAATTGGAAAAAGAATTTTTGGTTTAAATTTTTTTTTTTTAATTGTTTAAAAAAAGATTTAATAAAACAAAATTTATGCATTTCGTTTCCACAGGGGACTTGAACTTGTGATCACTTGTACTATATACTGCAGTACTATGGTATTGCAGTATATAGAGATTGTAAAGGTTTCTTATGAGGCAATTCCACAGCCTCCCTTCGTCAGCCTCCGATCGCGCTACGGGTGGGGTGATGGGGTGCAGTAAGGGATTGCGTCTGAAGATCCCAATTTCACAGAAACGATGCAAGGCATTCTTGAGTGAAAAACGCCTCGCGTCGGCATGAAAAACGCTCATTAGCAAGTGCGATATCTGGCAGAGTATTGCGCTCGCCTGTGTGCATCCAGCCTTACAAAGACATCCCACGTGGTTGGCAGTGATGCCCGGCTAGTCTAGCCCCCATGACCAGGCCTCGCTGGAAGTCACTCAGATCGCTGGATTTTCACATCTAATGTGGATTCACACTGAAACTGATCCACGGAAAACTTGTCACGTGACTTTACGCCGCACTCCGGGGTCACGGGGGTCATTTCTATACAGGAAAACACAAGTGAGAAGGCTGGGGACTCTAATAAAGGGCCGGTGCTTGTAATAAAGGGGTCGCTCTGTGTGCATCTCCATGATATAAAGGTTTAGGATAGAAAAGGAAGAATTAACAAGCATTTATTGCTCGTCCAATTTGCATGCTCCATTCATTGTCACTAACGAGATGGGACAGTTGGCAACCTACTTGCCTATGGTTTCCCCCATGGGGCCTGTAATACAGCTAGTGTAACAAAGGCTTCAGTCCACATAGCTGAAGTCACTGCTACTAATTGAGCCCCACGTGTGTATCTGCATATTGGGGGGGGGGTGTAAATATTTCTCAGCTGATGATTAGTAACCGTCACTCTCTTTCTGTCTGAGCTCCCGTGTAATCTGTACGTGTACATTTACTTGTGCCAGCAACAAATGTGCAGCGACAATAGGCGGAATTATTTGTATCCCCCTTAAACAATGCTGGCTTGTGAATTGCGCTGTGGCGTTAAATGAGAAGTCCGTGCATGTAGCGTGACAAACAGATTTAAAGAGAAATAGACTGAGCCGACAGGGGAATCTGGGCCGTTGTGCGGCTGACCGGGCTGCTTACACGCTCAGCGACAAAGGCAAGCAGACGGCGTTTAACCTTTCCTGCTACCATGAGCCTTGATTAGGAAGAAAAGGAAAATTGCTGTAGGATTTAATGAAGATTATGTATGCAAAAACTCATTAGGGAAAGTGACCTGTGATCCGCGGCTCGCAGACGCCGTCCAATAGGAAGGTTATTCTTGGTAATCGCCAGCCGGTGCCAAAAAGGTGGTGGAAGGTGTGAAGTCTCATCCGGCAATTAACAAGCTTTCACATAAGAAAAGCTCATCTTCCTTTCGTTATTCAGCTGGAAGGTTTGTGGGGTCGGGCGGCGTACAGCCAAGTCTATTCTATGTACACATGTACAAGTTACACGTAACATACATGCACAAAGTGGGAGAGAAACACAATGAATGACATGCAGAGGGGATACTGCACCACTTCTCACCTAGCCCCTAGGTCAGTGGCTACCAAATTATTTCAACCATTGAGCCCTCCTTGAAGCAAAGAAGTTTCATGTGGAGCCCCATGGAGGGTGTGGTCAGGGGAGGGTTAGAGGCGTGGCTTATTACAACATATTTTTTTACCTCCGTCGTTATAGAAAGGACAGGGCCGTTTAAAAAAAAAAAAAACAAAAAAAAAACAACACACAACAGGGATGAACGCGGGAGCGCTGGATGGGCTAGCGGTATACATTATTTAAAATTAGCATGCTGCGGAATTAATTCCCGCACCACATGTCAATAGCCACATGGGTTTTGTGCAGAGTTTTTCCACAGCGTGTGGATGAAATTCTCAAAATCTCATCCACTTTACTGCTACAGCTACTATACATTACGTAGCAAATTTACCCCGTGTAGTAATAGGGACTCCCTCTATTGGTGACCCCAAGAGTAATAGCATCCCCTATATTGGCCCCAGTAGTAATAGTGTCCTTCACAGTGGCCCCAGTAGTAACAGTGACCCCTATATTGGTGGCCCCAGTAGTAACAGTGACCCCTATATTGGTGGCCCCAGTAGTAACAGTGACCCCTATATTGGTGGCCCCAGTAGTAACAGTGACCCCTATACTGGTGGCCCCAGTAGTAACAGTGACCCCTATACTGGTGGCCCCAGTAGTAACAGTGACCCCTATATTGGTGGCCCCAGTAGTAACAGTGATCCCTATATTGGTGGCCCCAGTAGTAACAGTGACCCCTATATTGGTGGCCCCAGTAGTTACAGGGTCCCCCATTGCCGGCCCAGTAGTTACAGGGTCCCCCATTGCCGGCCCAGTAGTTACAGGGTCCCCCATTGCCGGCCCAGTAGTTATAGGGTCCCCCATTGCCGGCCCAGTAGTTATAGGGTCCCCCATTGCCGGCCCAGTAGTTATAGGGTCCCCCATTGCCGGCCCAGTATTTATAGGGTCCCCCATTGCCGGCCCAGTATTTATAGGGTCCCCCATTGCCGCTATGTTCTTCAGATACAGGTAGAGGTTTAGCAGTGCGGATAACAATAGGGGCGATTGGGATGGCCGTGGGCCACTTGAGAGTTTTGGGTCTGCGGCAATCGCCGCCATTATAATCCGCCATTGGTGCCCGCTTTACTCGCCCCTGTAGCAGTGTCCGGGCAGTCTGTACTGAGGAAATGAGCGTGCAGGACCTGTGGATGGCATAGCAACACGGATCACATGACTGGAGCCGGCTCATGTCATCTGCATAGCTTTGCTGACCACAGGTCCTGCACGCTTATTTCCTCAATACAGACTGTCTGGACACTGCTACAGGGGCGACAAAAGTGGGGATCAATGGTGGATTACAATAAGGGCGATCCCCTTAGGCCCAAGACTCCAAGGGTGGACAACAGCTATCCCAACTGCCCTATTCTTATCCGCACTGCTAAACCTCTACCTGCATCTGAAGAGCATAGAGGCAATGGGGGACCCTATCACTACTAGGGGCCGCAATAGGAGACACCAGTACTACTAGGGGCGGCAATAGGAGACACCATTACTACTAGGGGCGGCAATAGGAGACACCATTACTACTAGGGGCGGCAATAGGAGACACCATTACTACTAGGGGCGGCAATAGGAGACACCATTACTACTAGGGGCGGCAATAGGAGACACCATTACTACTAGGGGCGGCAATAGGAGACACCATTACTACTAGGGGCGGCAATAGGAGACACCATTACTACTAGGGGCGGCAATAGGAGACACCATTACTACTAGGGGCGGCAATAGGAGACACCATTACTACTAGGGGCGGCAATAGGAGACACCATTACTACTAGGGGCGGCAATAGGAGACACCATTACTACTAGGGGCGGCAATAGGAGACACCAATACTACTAGGGGCGGCAATAGGAGACACCAATACTACTAGGGGCGGCAATAGGAGACACCATTACTACTAGGGGCGGCAATAGGAGACACCATTACTACTAGGGGCCTCAATAGGAGACACCAATACTACTAGGGGCGGCAATAGGAGACACCATTACTACTAGGGGCGGCAATAGGAGACACCATTACTACTAGGGGCGGCAATAGGAGACACCAATACTACTAGGGGCGGCAATAGGAGACACCAATACTACTAGGGGCGGCAATAGGAGACACCATTACTACTAGGGGCGGCAATAGGAGACACCATTACTACTAGGGGCGGCAATAGGAGACACCATTACTACTAGGGGCGGCAATAGGAGACACCATTACTACTAGGGGCGGCAATAGGAGACACCATTACTACTAGGGGCGGCAATAGGAGACACCATTACTACTAGGGGCGGCAATAGGAGACACCATTACTACTAGGGGCGGCAATAGGAGACACCATTACTACTAGGGGCGGCAATAGGAGACACCATTACTACTAGGGGCGGCAATAGGAGACACCATTACTACTAGGGGCGGCAATAGGAGACACCATTACTACTAGGGGCGGCAATAGGAGACACCATTACAACTAGGGGCGGCAATAGGAGACACCATTACTACTAGGGGCGGCAATAGGAGACACCATTACTACTAGGGGCGGCAATAGGAGACACCATTACTACTAGGGGCGGCAATAGGAGACACCATTACTACTAGGGGCGGCAATAGGAGACACCATTACTACTAGGGGCGGCAATAGGAGACACCATTACTACTAGGGGCGGCAATAGGAGACACCATTACTACTAGGGGCGGCAATAGGAGACACCATTACTACTAGGGGCGGCAATAGGAGACACCATTACTACTAGGGGCGGCAATAGGAGACACCATTACTACTAGGGGCGGCAATAGGAGACACCATTACTACTAGGGGCGGCAATAGGAGACACCATTACTACTAGGGGCGGCAATAGGAGACACCATTACTACTAGGGGCGGCAATAGGAGACACCATTACTACTAGGGGCGGCAATAGGAGACACCATTACTACTAGGGGCGGCAATAGGAGACACCATTACTACTAGGGGCGGCAATAGGAGACACCATTACTACTAGGGGCGGCAATAGGAGACACCATTACTACTAGGGGCGGCAATAGGAGACACCATTACTACTAGGGGCGGCAATAGGAGACACCATTACTACTAGGGGCGGCAATAGGAGACACCATTACTACTAGGGGCGGCAATAGGAGACACCATTACTACTAGGGGCGGCAATAGGAGACACCATTACTACTAGGGGCGGCAATAGGAGACACCATTACTACTAGGGGCCGCAATAGGAGACACCATTACTACTAGGGGCCGCAATAGGAGACACTATTACTACTAGGGGCCAATATAGGAGACACTATTACTACTAGGGGCCAATATAGGAGACACTATTACTACTAGGGGCCAATATAGGAGACACTATTACTACTAGGGGCCAATATAGGAGACACTATTACTACTAGGGGCCGCAATAGGAGACACCATTACTACTAGGGGCCGCAATAGGAGACACCATTACTACTAGGGGCCGCAATAGGAGACACTATTACTACTAGGGGCCAATATAGGAGACACTATTACTATTAGGGGCCAATATAGGAGACACTATTACTACTAGGGGCCAATATAGGAGACACTATTACTACTAGGGGCCGCAATAGGATACACTATTTCTACTAGGGGCCGCAATAGGAGACACTATTACTACTAGGGGCCGCAATAGGAGACACTATTACTACTAGGGGCCAATATAGGAGACACTATTACTACTAGGGGCCAATATAGGAGACACTATTACTACTAGGGGCCAATATAGGAGACACTATTACTACTAGGGGCCAATATAGAGGACGGTATTACTCTTGGGGTCACCAATAGAGGGAGTCATTATTACTACACAGGGTGAATTTGCTGCGTAATTTATAGTAGCTATGGCAGAAAAGTGGATGAGATTTTGAAAATCTCATTCATTCGCTGTGCAAAAAATCTGCACAAAACTGGAGCAGATACGGACATGTGATGTGTGATTTAATTCCGCAACATGTTAACTTTAAATATAACGTATATCAATAGCCCATCCAGTGCTCCAGTGTTCATCCCTGTTTTTTTAAATGGCCCTGTGCTATTTAGAACGATGGAGGTAAAAAAAGTGGATTATACCCACCTGATAATCAGGTTTCCAGTAGTCTCCACGACAGCACCAATGAGATTGCCTCCTCCTGGTAGGACAGGAACATACTGAGAGGTTAAAAGCTCCCCCCCTTCCCCACTTTCCTCAGTGGATTCTAACGAATTGCCGGGGCAGGAGCTAAACTTAAATTTTTTCCCCTAACCGGGGTTTTTTAATTTTTAAATTTATTATTTTATTTTTCTAGGGCGGGAAAGGTACGGGTGCTGTCGTGGAGACTACTGGAAACCTGATTATCAGGTGGGTATAATCCACTTTTTCCCCCAGTCGTCTCCACGACAGCACCAATGAGACGTACCAACTAAAGTTTATTAGGGTGGGATCGCTGCCGAGAGGACTTTGCGGCCGAAGGCCATGTCCTCGTCCTGCTGCACTTTTACCCTATAGTGTTTAGTAAACGTGTGGGGTTTTTTCCAGACTGCGGCCTTGCAAATTTGCTCGACCGAGGCTGAACTGTGTTCGGCCCACGAGGACGCTACTGCCCTTGTGGAATGGGCTTTAAGCGCTAGCGGGATCTCCTTCCCGAGGGCTTTATAGGATTCTATGATGGCCAGGCGGATCCACCTGGCTATGGAATTTTTCGCTGCTTTGCTACCCTTATTTGGGCCACTGAACTGGACGAACAGGTTGTCGTCCCGCCTCCAGTGGCTTGTTGTATCTATGTAGGTTAGGACTGCTCTCCTAACGTCCAGGCAGCTTAGGGTTCTTTCCTCCTCGTTTTTTGGGTGGCTGAAGAATGAGGGGATTATTATATCCTGGGACCTATGAAAATCTGACACTACTTTCGGCATAAAGGCCGGGTCTGTTTTAAATATTAGTTTGGTGTCTGTAATTTTCATAAACGGGTGGCGGATGGACAAGGCCTGTAGTTCGCTAACCCGTCTTGCGAATGTAATGGCTACTAGGAAGATGGTCTTGATTGTCAGCATTCTTATAGGTAGCGCTTTGATCGGTTCGAATGGTACCGCTGTCATGGCCCCTAGAACCCAATTAAGGTTCCAGTCTGGGAACAGGTTTATGGGCCTAGGGCGTAATCTAGCTGCTGCTGTTAGGAACCTGTGGACCCATCTATCGTCTGCGAATTTTGTGTCGCAGATAGCGCTAAGGGCTGAAACTTGGACTTTTAGGGTGCTCGGGGAGAGGCCCATCTCTAAGCCCTCCTGCAGGAATTCTAAGATTAGCGGAGTGTCGGGGATAGAATCCCCGCGATCCCTTCCCTGTCTCCATGAGGAAAACTTTCTCCAGACCTTCTGGTAGATCAGGTGGGTCGTCTTTTTCCTACTGGACATTAGGGTTTCTACTACTTTCTCTGAGAATCCTTTCTTTCTTAGCGAGGATTCCTCAAGAGCCATGCCGTTAAATGGAGTTTGTCTAGGCCGGGGTGGTTCAGTGGCCCCTGCGATAGAAGATCCGTCCAGGTAGGCAAGGTGACTGGGTCCTGGACGCTCAGTGTTGTCAGAAGACCGAACCAGCTTCTTTTTGGCCAGAAGGGGGTCACTAGGATTAGCGTGCATCCCTGGGTTCTGAAGTGCTGTAAAACCCTGGGGATTAGTGGTATGGGAGGAAAGGCGTAGGCCAGTCCTTGTCCCCAGTCCTGGCCCAGGGCGTCTACCGCTATCGGACGATCTCCTGGCCGGAGGGAGAAAAAGTTGCCTACTTTTGTGTTCTCCCTGGTTGCGAAGAGGTCCAACTGTGGGGTCCCCCACCGGTTGGTTAAGATTTTGAATGCCTCTGGGGAGAGGGACCACTCTCCTGGGTCTATCTGCTTCCTGCTGAGGAAGTCTGCTTTTCCATTTAGTGTCCCCTTTAAGTGGGTTGCCGTGATCGAGAGGATCCGGCCCTCCGCCCAGTGAAAGATTTTCTGTGCGATGCTTTGCAGTGGGGGAGATCTTGTGCCCCCTTGGTGTCGTATGTGAGCGACCGCGGTGACATTGTCTGACAGTATTTTTATGTGATGGTTCTGTAGCGAGTTGCCCAACTGCTGTAGAACCTGCCAAACTGCCTGTAGTTCTCTGAAATTTGAGGATTGTTCTTTTATCCTCTGAGGCCAAAGACCCTGAAAGAATTGGTTCCCCACATGCGCTCCCCATCCACAGGCGCTTGCGTCTGTTGTGATGTGGATGGCTGGGTTTTGTAGCCAGTGAACCCCTCTCCGCAGGTTCTCTGGGGATGTCCACCAACGCAGGGATGTTTTTGCCCTGTTTGGGATGTACACCCTTGCCCCTAGCGAGGACTGCCTTTTGTCCCACGAGGATAGGACTACGGCCTGTAGGGCTCTGGTGTGGGCCTGGGCCCATGCTACTCCTGGGATGCATGATGTCAAGCTCCCCAGAAGAGACATTGCCTCCCGAATTGTGCAGAATCGTCTTCGTAGGAAGGTTTTGACTATTCTGCGGATTTTTCGTATTCTCTCCTCGGGTAGGTAGGAGCATTGCGATTCTGAGTCGAGAGTTATTCCCAGAAACGTCTTCTGCTTGCCGGGATCTAGGCTGGATTTTTCCCAGTTTATAATCCATCCCAATGATTGGAGAAGTTGTAGCACTGTCTCCAGATGTTTGGTTAGGAGTTTTTTGGACTCTGCTATTAATAGAATATCGTCCAGGTATGGTACTACTAGGATCGATTTTTCTCTCAGGTGGGCGGCTACCTCCGCCATAATCTTGGTAAAGATTCTGGGAGCTGAGGATATCCCGAAGGGCAGGCATCTGAACTGGTGGTGCTCTGTTCTTCCGCCCATGTCCACTGCGAACCGCAGGTATTTCTGTGAATCTTTGTGGATCGGGATGTGAAAATACGCGTCCTTCAGATCGATGGACGCCATGTAGGCTCCTCTGGGGATCAACTTTATTGTCGAGGAGATGGTTTCCATTTTGAATCTCCTGTATCGGACGCAGGTGTTCAGGTCTTTCAGGTTTATTATCGTCCGGTGTTTCCCGCCGGGTTTTTTTACTAAAAAGAGCCTGGAGTAATAGCCCTGGGTTTCCTCGTTTCGCGGTACGGGAGATATTGCGTTTAACCGCTGCAAGTCGCGCACGCTTTGCCCTAGTAAATGTAGCTGTTTTTTTGGGGCTCGCGTGGTAATAAATTTCCTTCTGGGGATGGATACCAGCTCTATCTGGTATCCGTGCTGTAGGATCTTTGGGATCCATGGGCCCCCGCAGATTGCGGCCCATTGATCCACAAAGCTCCCCAGCCTTGCCCCTACGGGGATGGCGTCAGGGTCTTTGCTTCGGCTCCCCCTGATGGGGGTTGAAGAGGATATTCCTTCCTCTGCCCCCCTTGGGGTAACTCCAGCGGCCTGTCTTGCCCTTGCCTCGGTAGGCCTCGGGCTGCTGCATTGGGGCCCGGGGAAAGGTCTTCACTCTCTGTGGTTTTTCCTCAGGGAACCCTTTTTTCCTGTCGGCCGCCTTCTCTAGAATTTTATCTAGGTCCGGTCCGAATAGAAATTGGCCGTAGAATGGGAGGGCACACAATTTGTTTTTCGAGGCCAGGTCGCCTGACCATGACCTCAGCCATAACACCCTTCTGGCTGAGTTAGCGCGGGCTGTGGCTTTTGCTGAGAGTTTGACGGTCTCGGCCGCGGCGTCCGCTAGGAAGTTAGTGGCCATGCGCAGGATGGGAAGGGAGTTAAGGATCTGATCCCTCGGCGTTTTGTTGGTCAGATGTAGTTCCAGCTGCTCTAACCATACCCCCAGGTGGCTGCGATCCCTGGCCTAAGGATGTTTGCCGCTGCCTCCCATGATTTCTTTAGGAGTCCCTCTGCCTTGCGATCCATGGGGTCTTTTAGCTGTGCGGCATCCTCAAAGGGCAGAGTCGTCCTCTTGGCTACCTTGGCCACCGGGACGTCTACCTTAGGTATTTCGTCCCAGCTTGCGCAAGCTTCCTCCTCCAGGGGGTATCTCCTTTTTACGCCTCGAGCGGAGTAGGAACCTGCGTCTGGTTTACTCCACTCTCTCTGAATTATTTTAGAGATGTTTTTGTGGACCGGGAAGGTATGTTTGCGCCTCTCCCCAAGTCCACTGAATATCTCATCCTGTCGGGTCCGCGGCTCTCTGGGCTGTTCTATTTTTAACGTAGCCCTAACTGATTTAATTAGTTCCGTCAACTCATCTTGATGGAACAAATATTTCCTGTAGTCCTCCTCCTCTGAGGACTCTTCGGCCACCTGCTCCTCTTGCTCTGATCCGATGGAGTTCTCGGAATCAGAAGACTCCTCGGGAACATATGCCTTTCTTTGGCGTTTCGCTGGCGGTGCCGGCAGTGACGTTAGAGCTGATTGAACCTCTTCCTTCACCAGCTTTCTAACGTCATCCAGGAATCCCCCCCGATTCCTCTCTGACTAGCCTAGCCACGCATGCCTTGCATAGAGGCCTCTGATACGTGGCTGGCAGTCTCGTCCCGCATTCCACGCACTTTCGCAGTTTTGTTCTGGGGGGGGGATGTCTTTTTTATCCCCCTGACGAACAAAGCATTTTTGCGGGTAAACATGCAATTTTTCCATACACAACATACTGGATATTTGCATTGTATTTTTGCCGCACTGGCTACTTACGGCCGCTGAGGCTGAGGTTTCAGCTGTCTCTGGGGCTGGAGCACTCATCTTTATACCAGTGCTGCAGACACCCTGCGACCTCTGATGCTGGTGTTCTGGCTTCTCTCAGGTTCCTATTTGAATTTTCGCGCTCCTGCGCTAAGCCCCGCCCCCTCCGCTCCTAATGCAGACGCGATGACGTCATCGCGCTGGACGTGAGATGCGGCGCCCCGCCCCCTGCCGTCAAAGGGCTTCCTGGAGCGCCGCGCTGTAATTTCTGCCGGAGGACGAGGGGGACTGAGGCTCCCGCTTTGAACCCCCCATGGGCCGCCGCGGGAGGAACCTGGCCCGGGGGTTACCACCCTGATGTGGCGTCCCGGGAGTCGTCTGGCTGCGAAGGGATGACAGGGTGAGCCACTGCCTTCCGATCCGCCTGTATGCTTTCGCTGGCTTCTCCACCAACTCCTCTCATAGATCCTGCCTCCTGGCAGGACAGGAAGACACTGAGGAAAGTGGGGAAGGGGGGGAGCTTTTAACCTCTCAGTATGTTCCTGTCCTACCAGGAGGAGGCAATCTCATTGGTGCTGTCGTGGAGACGACTGGGGGAAATCATGTTGTAATAAGCCTCGCCCCTATCCCTCCCCTGAACACACCTTGCGTGAGGCTCCACAAGAAACTTCTGCTTCAAAGAGGGCTCCATGGCTGAAAAAGTTTGGAAACCACTGTTCTATGGAGATAGCCGAATGCAGACCCGGAGTATCCCCACTGGACGCACAGCATGCACACTACCACTTTGTTCACCCAGAGGACTCTGGGAGCGCTGTTCTTGGCATAAGGTTCTTTTTCCCCACCACAATAATTTCAAGGGGTTATCCAAGTTAATTCTTTTATCTAGTTTAAATATTATTTAAAGGGGGTAGACTATCATTGCAGGCAGCAGCGTTGGGAGGGGGAGGAAGAGCGCTGCGGGAGGAGAGTATGTATGTATTGTTCCTAATTTTATCACATGCTTATTACTCCCACTGCCACTAAAAGTCATAAAACCCCTTTAACTAATAATATTTTGGGTCACACTTTTGTCCAGGCAAAAACAATCCCGGAAAGCACTGGGTGACAACTCCACATCTTCTTAAGGCCCTTTTACACGGGCCGACAATCTTTTAAGCGACTGCACGAATGCGGACATCAACGCTAAGGTCCAATATGCAAAAATAATTTGCTTTTTTGACTTCACTGCTAAGGTCGTCTGCGCTCATGCAGAGCATTTAAACTGAAAGACTTGCCGCTGGCTCACGGACTTCTCTTCAGGGCGTATTTACACGGAACGAGAAGCCAGCGAGTCAACAAGGTTTTTTTAAACTGAATGGTCAGCTTAAACAACCGCGACGGCAAGTGAGCAATTCTTTTGCACTCACACTGAACGATTATCGTTCAAATTAGTTCAAACGACTTTTGAGCGATATCATTACATGTAAATGGGCCTTAAGCCCTGTTCAATCTGCTTGCTGTTGTCACTTTATCTCCCGTACATGATGAAAGGCTACAAGCAAGCAAATGTTCCTGCCAGTCACCACAGTTGGCTGGAGCTTGTATTCCGCCTGCGACATGCTGCGTGCTGCTGTACACTGCACAGCGTCGCCTCTCCTGGGCCTTTAAATCGCATTTTGTCTCTCTGCTACTCTAATGATATGAAATTATCTATGTGACATTAGCTTTGGACAGCCAAGATTGTGTCAGACCTTTGTACTTGATGCCTCGACAAGACCCCTGGTGCACTGTATGTAGTTGTGTTTCTGGCAGCCTACAGAAGCCGGACTTACAAATTGTGGCCATAGATTTTAAGACTGGAGCAAACTTCAGCTTTCACAAAGTTTTTTGCTTCAGTGTTTTTAGCTCTGTTAGTCAGATGTTTCTATGGTTACTTAAGTACAGTTAGGCCAGGCTCACATGACCGTAGGCTCATTGCACATTACCCACACAGTTTTTGCGTGCGCAATACGCAGTAGAAATCTTCCACACACTTTCATTGCACTACTCACAAAAGCAATGTGAAATACGTGTGCAAAACCATTGTGGCATGTTCTGTCCTGGTGCGGATTACGTACGCACACACACCAAAGATAGTATATGGTAATTGGAGGCACAAAGCAAATACATATCGTCATTTGCATACTAGCTATGTGCTCGCGCATGGCATGCCAGAAACACGGTCATGTGAGCCTGACCTTATAAGCATTTCATTAGTTTTTACACTTTTATTGATAAATCCATCAAGTTTAGGTAAAGACGCAATATTTACAGTGTTGAACCTTCAAGCCTTCTGCACTTCACCCTAGATGCTGGATATCAGCTTCTGGACCAAATCCTGACTGATTGCAGCCCAATCCTCCTAATCCGTGATTGAAGTTTATTGACCACAGGTTCTGAATTGGCTGAAGATCGAAGAATTTTCCTGGCCATGGACCCAAAATGTCAATGTTGTGTTCACCTAGCCACTTAGTTATCACCTTTGTGTTGTTACATGTTGCTTCATCATGCTCGAAAAAGCATTGTTCATCACCAAATTGCTCCTGGATGGTTGGAAGAAGTTGCTCCTGGAAGTTTAGATCCCATTGTTTATTGATGGCAGTGTTCTTCGGCTGTGAGTGAGCCCATTCCCCTGGATGAAGAGCAGCCCCTACATGAATGGTCTCAGGATGCTGTACTGATGGCCTGACACAGGACTCATTGCAGCGCTCACCTTTTTTTCTCTGGACATTCTTCCAGATGTCCCAACAGTCTGAAGGGGCTTCATCAATCCCTGTGCTTCCTGCAGAATGTCAGTGTTGATGTTTTTCTTGGAAAGAAGTGGCTTACTTGCTGCCCTCCTTGACAGCAGGCCGGCCTCCAGAAGCCTTCGCCTCACTGTGCATGGAGATGCACTGACACCCACCTGCTGCCGCCGTTGCCAAATCCTCTTTAGAAGACGCTTCTGGCACTTGCTAGACTTTCTTGGGCAACCTGAAGCCTTCTTCACAGTAACTGAAAATCTCTGGTTGAGGTTCCTGATCAGCCCATAAATGGTTGACGTCCAAGGATAACACAGGGATTTAAAGCCCCCAGTCTGCTCTTATAATTCAATCAGCAAGACAGCGATATCAGCTGTCTTGTCTTTGCTAACACTTTCTCCTGTGCTAAGGAAAAGATCACAGAAATTATGTTAGCAGGTCATTGTGTGGCAGGACTGAAATGTAATAGAAATTAGATTTTTGTTCATTTCCATGGCAAGGAATGACTTTACAATTGATTGTAGTTCATCTGACTCTTCATCGCAATCTAGAGTTAATGCAAATTACTGCTATAAAAACTAAAGCCAAAAACTTTGTAAAAACCAAATTTGTGTCAGTCCCAAAACTTTTATATGCAAGTATAATCCTAAGCTCCCACCTTCTTATGGTGTGCGAGTGGGTGTTCATCAGTGTATTTGCACCTGTGTGACCTCCGTCATAGAACATTGCATGCTGCTGGGACCTGCCTTATGTCAATAAGGGCCCATGCCCACGGGCGTATAAGTAAAACGCTGCAGGGTCTCCCGGCAGCGTTTTACCCATTTTGTAAACACCGGCTCTGCGTGTGCTCTGCGCATGCCTGTGTATCACCTGCACATGCGCAGTGTGACCCTTTTTTTTAACTCCCTGCTCTGCAACAGATGTATATGAAAACCCTGCCCGTACTCCATGTACTACAGATGGACAGCGTTTCATACGCAACCTATACAAATGTACAGGGCTCACGCTGTTTGGTACGCAGAGAAATGGAGTATGCTGCAATTTCTCTTGCATATCAATACGCAGTGTGAAGAGCCATTGACTTTTATTGACTCCATTGCGTATCATGCGGTCGTGCAACGCATGTGCAATACGCAGTGAAAACACGGTCATGGACATGAGCCCTAAAGCTCATTTTTAAAAAAAAGAATTCCCGACCCAATAAACTAGCGCCAATCAACAAAGCACGTCAATTGGCGCTTCTTTAGATTTTTATTACATGGGCTGAGAAACGCTGGTGAGAGGATGAACAATCCTTATTACGATCATTTGTCCCCATAGAGCTGTCACTGGTCGTCTGTACATCTCATTGATCATGCAAGAAATGACAGTGAGGAACTAAAAAACCAAGCCTTTGACAACAATACTTTATACGTACCTAGCTGTCTGATGAAGAGGTCTGCAAAGCTCAAAACGTGTTACACTTTTAAATAAAACATCACTTGTTTTTCATACATCATCGACTACATTAATATGAAAAGCACGATCAGCAATAGGCCGTGCCAGAGCGCTAGTTTTTTTTAGTTCCTCTTCCTCAGTTGTCATACGCTAATCTGACTGTTGGTCGACCAGCGAACTATGCCGGCAGCACCTCCCACCGCTTTGTGCGCACCCCTCCAGCCTTCAGTATTTCAGTGCACCATCCACCTCCGGCACTCCTTTCATCTGGACGCTCTGCCCAGTTTTGTCCTTTCTCTCAAGATGATCATGCAAGAAAATGTACAGATGATCAACAAGCATTTTTACGCATGCCAAAAAGCCCTGATCAGTTGATGAACGGCTGATCCTTCTACACAGACCAATGATCAGACGAATGTTCCTGCCCAATTACCGCACCATGTAAAAGGACACCTTGTCGTTACTTTGCCTTTACCCAAATGTGTCCAGACACTATATATTGGCGTGATGTGCCCTACTGGTGGTGCATGATGGCAAGCGGTTATACTCATCACAGCCAAGCGATGGACAGCCCTCTGCCAATTCCCACAATGACTATATACAACCGTCCATCTGATCTGGGTGTCTAGAAGCATCTTTAGTAAGGGTCCCAAGGACGGCCAGACACCTCCGTGCAGCCATCTACTCCTCAGAAGAAGAAAAAAATGTCCGAAGTAAATGAAGTCTGAGACCGAAGAAGCAAATTAAATACTACAATTTTCACCAACGATCCCCACACCGTGACAATATGACAAGTGAAATAAGCAGCAACACAAGCCAAACAGTGCTTACCCATTCATCCAAATCCGCAGGCTTTGCAAAATGAAAAAGGGGAGAGGGAAAGAAGAAAAGGAGGGGAAAGAGGGAAGAAAAAGGAAAATGTCAGTGATTTATTGAGCCCGAGTTTTTACGGCACAAAGCCTTGTGTTCATCCAACGTAGAGAGAGCTTAAGGAATAGAAAAGAGAAGAGCAGCGATTGTTCCACAAAGCTTCCTATACTGGCAACATGGCTGAATGTGGCTTCTACAAAGGCTCAAAATGCGTCGCCTGGGAAGCTGCGCTGCAGGTGCTGGACGAGGCCAGATATAAGTTCCTTACACACCTGAGATCTGGATTTATTTCATCGCCACGTTCCAATTTTAAATTCCCCCTTTAAAGATAAAAATATAAAATGTCCAAAACTTTGAACCGGGAAGAAAAAAAAAATCTTTTATGAAATATTGTTTGAGAAAGTCGGGAGGGGTGCCGGGAGTAATGAATTCATAACCCGACCTAGAAAGGATGGAAAGGGCCAAAAATATCAGCCGGGGAAGAGCGGCAGATAAGGCTTCTGACAGAGCACTGTGGAGGATTTGTGCACTGCTCAGACCTTTCATATGAGGTTAGACATCCAGTTCTCCACGAGCGCCGCTGTCCTAAATTGCCAATTGAAGCGGAAGAAAGAGATGGAGGGGGGACAAAAAAATGGGTAAACCACCAGGACATTGAACAAAAATGAAAAAGAAAAATATAACAATTCTTCCAAGAAAGGACTGAAGGGGACTTTTCTTCACTTTTTCTGCTCTTAAAGGGAATGTCCACCTTTCCATTTCAGGTCAAGTATTCTGTGCTAATTATATATAATAGACTATCAATAGTAGATCACAGGGATTCCACTGACCAGGATCCCTACTAATCAGCTATTTGCTTGGGCCTATGCGCTCGTGCACTGAACAGATTTCTACAGGAAGCAGACAGCTTCATACTTGCTGCAGTGGTCAGGCTTGATATTACAAACAAAGCTCAAATTGAAGTGAATGTCAGGCTGCTGCTGCAGCAGAAAGCAGCTCAGTGTACAAACAAGCAACCTGGCCTGGCAAACAGCTGATCTTCAGGGGTCACGAGTGGCAGACTCATGCTGATCTACTACTTATGGCCCATCATGAGGCTAGACCACCAATATATAAGACGACGACCTCTTTAAAGCGACCCTCCAGTCTAAGGCAAAATTCTGTTCAGAGACTGGAATGGAGGAGTTACTATATATCTGCCTTGAGTCATCTGCATGGGACTATTGTATTATGTCTCCACCACAAGTGTGGGTGGAGACATGGTGATGTGCTGTGTCTGCCCAGTGTACCCCACATGTTTCTGATTGGGTGGCTGCTGCAAAGTCCTAAGGGCTCCCACCCACTGGCAATATTTTCTTTCTTGCGCTGCGAGAGCACGAGAAAAATCTTGCATCGCAGCGCAAGAGAGAGGCCGGTATAGAACCGGCATATTGCAAATGGTTTCAATGGGGCTAGCGACAGCAGCGCTAGCCCCACTGAAAGCATAGGGAGAATGCCGCGGACTTCTGGGGACCGCAGGGATGAAGGAATCCTCTGCCACAGCTGTGACAGCTGTGGCAGAAGTCCGCGGCATTCTATTCTATTGCTTTCAATGGGATCGGCACTGCTGCCGATCCCATTGAAATCAATGGTTTCAGCAAGCCCTGCGGAATGATTATCGGGGAAGGGCTTGAAATAGAAGCCCTTCCCCGATAATCATCAATAAGTGTGAAAAAAAGTTCAAAAAAATTACTCACCTCTCCTGCTCTCAGCCACATCCTCCTGCTGGCTCCCCGACACTGCTACTGAGCTCTTTCAGCAGTCGGGGATTTAAAAATCCCTGCCTCCTGAAAGGGCTGTACAGATTGGCTGAGGACTCAGCCAATAGCAGCTACTGCTTAGGTATTGGCTGAGCGCTCAGCCAATCACACATAGCTCTTAGCTATTCATTCATGAATAGCTAAGATATAGCTATTCATTCATGAATAGCTAAGATATAGCTATTCATGAATGAATAGCTAAGGGCTATGTGTGATTGGCTGAGCAATTAATGTGTGATTACTAGCTTACAACTGGACAACTCCTTTAAAGCCCAGGTGCTGCCTAGTGATCAGCAGGGAGGAGCGGTGTGTACGGGCAGCCTCAACCAACCTAATCATTGCGACGGCCTCACCAATACATCAGAAATGGTTATACTAACGATATATTGATCAGGTCATAATGCTGCACAGTGGAGAGGTCTTATGATGGGTCAGGAGTAGATATTCATGAACAGCAAGATATAAACCTTCTTTCAACTAAATCACATAGTTAAGAAAATAAAAGAACTTCTATCCATAAATCAGCGCAAAAATATCTAATAGGAGGCCTGACGGAGCATTACCGCATCCTGCTGAGAAATGGGAGAAATCACCGCTACTTGCATAAATCGTCTGCTGCCTGGCCCGGATTTACTAACCCAGTTAATCAATCCTTAAGTTAAAAGCGACATTTATCAGAACCTGCCAGATGCGGGGGAGGGGCAGGTGCTAAAGAAGAGAAATAGCGAAATATTTTGTAATTACACAAATGGCATCCGGTGTGAAGTTCAGGACAAATGACGACATTGGAGCAGATGATAATACAGCAGCGTGGTAAATCATCACACCGCTGTGCTTGAATCATTGTATAACACCACCAACTAATTGTCCCCTAGGGGAAAGTCCTGCAGGGTGGGTGCAAAACCGCAGCCACCTATGTGCAGCACCTCTGCTGAGATACCCCATCTGTGGCGCTCCTGGCCATCACAATTCATCATCCCTCACACCTTTACACTCCAGTGAGGCAATCTGCGGTGACAGAAGACTCCTCACCGCCCCCCCACCCTGGCCGGCTCTCCCTCGCTAATTCTCTGCTCAAGTCCGTGAAGCGCAAAATTACAGACATTTCAAATTAAAGAGGGAGAAAAAGCAGAAGAACCTTATCAAATCAGCATTAGCATCAGCACACTCTTTAAGGGAAATAAGGCAGTGAAATATTACAAGTAGGTAAGTCAAAGAACAGCGGAATTATCCGGGAACGGAGGACTGCAAACACGTCCGACCGCTGCAGACCTGCACATCAGGCCACGTTCACATCTGCATTCGGGTTTACGGTTTTCCTGCTCCGTTATGGAAGCTCTTGTCTGAACGGATCTGTCCTATGACGGAATCAGACAGTATCTAAGGCCTCGTGCACACGGGCGGATTTTTACTGTGGAATGCAGGGCGGGCGATCCGCTCCGGAATCCACAGCAATAACCCTCCATAGCATGCTATGGAAAGATGACTTTAATGCACACAAGCAGAAACCAATTGCGGTTTCCGCCCGCGGATGAAAAATCGCAGCATGCTCCATTTTACTGCATTTCCCGCATGGATGGCTTCCATTAAAGTCACTGAAAGCCGTCCAATCCGTGACCTGTCCGCAAATTCCGAGGCAAAAGCAGTAGTTTGAAAGAAAACAAAAATCTTAACTGCGCATGCGTGCCGACCAGCGTTTCCGCACACATTCGCAGTACAGACACGGACAGGTACGCAGGGTCATCGGCGGATTCCATGCCGGATTCAGTCTATGATTTTATGCTCCAACAGCCAGAAACGCGTCCAAGTCCAATTTACATACGAGCAACTGAACAATACAGGGAGCAAAGCGGGCAGAATACAGACAATGGGGGGTTTGGTTAGGTAACGAGATAAAGTTTGCTCTCCTACAGATTGTAGTCCGAGTCCGCAGCAAAGGGTGTGAACACTTTTATAAAGATCTGTAATGTTCCAAATGATCTAGAATAAAAAAAAGGGTGAAGATTATGTCCCCCTGCAGCTTCTAAGTGACATTGGAGATGTATTAAGCTGTTTTATGGTAAAAATGTCCTTGTTGCCCATAGCAACCAATCAGAGCTCATCTTTCATATACTGATGAGCCCTGGTAGAATGAAAATTGCACTCTGATTGGTTGTTGTGGGCAGCAAGGATATTCCTACTATTCCCTTAAATTAAAATGGATGGACATTTCTCGAGAAGACCCTCTGGCCTGTTACAGATGATAGGACCCCCACTGATGACATTGGGTTCATGAAACAGCGCTATTTACTTGCAAACAATCTGGGCAGCTAAATCGCCATAAATCTGGTGGATGCCGGTTGGATCGCTCATCGACGATGTTCTGATGGAGATTCTTGGAAGTGTATTACTGAGAACCGTGTGTCATGGTGTGGATCCATCACAAGGGGCTCTTTGAGAAGTCGCTCATGTCTGAGGGGCTGCACACTGCTGACCTCTGCTCCACAAGCTGCACATATGACCGGAATATCCAAACGCACCGCAGTTGAGGTTTTAAACTTTCACCGTAAAGTATGTTTTAGCGATGATGATTTAGTGAATCCTGCACTGAGCAGGGGGTTCGACCCGATGACCCTGGAGGTCCCTTCCAACTCTATCATTCTAGGATTCTATGTAGTGTCTATTTTCATACTCGCCCCGCTTTGCTTTTTGGGAGGTCACTATGTGCACGTTGATTATTTTATGACCAGAACAAAAATAAAGTACCGTCACAAAATCTGAGTCTTTGGGATTGTGGAAAGGGCAACAACGCCAGCTGCTGGGTATACGGAAGTTGTTCCTGACAGAAGTGATGCAACCCTGCTTCCCAGTACTTCACGTGTCCTTGCGGGACATCATTTCACTTGATCCAAGAAACATACTGGAGTCTATGTCCACCTGTGCCAGCACCTCTGCATTCAGCCTAGGCGCCGCTTCCGCACACATGCATCATTCATTGCATTTAAAGTCTGTGAGGGCTTGTTTTTTTGCATGACGAGCTGTAGTTTTTAATGGTACCATTTTGAGGTACATATGGCTTTTTCTGATCACTTATTTTGCCTCCATTTTTAAGGTTTTTCTCATGGTGTTTGCCGCTTAGGATGAATAATGTGTTCAATTTATTGTACAGGTCATTACGGATACCAAATAAGTGTTTTGTTTGTTTTTTCTTTTTTAAATAATTTTTTTTCATTCAAACGGCAAATGCACAAAAAAGGTTTTTTTTGTTATTTTTTAAAACTTTTTTTGAAACATTTCTATGTTCCTGTGTGGGGACTTGACCCATAAAAGCTCTAAACACTATGATAATGCATTGCAGTACTTCTGTACTGCAATGCATTTTCGTTCACAATAGCGGTCACAGGCCATGGCAAGCCCGGACTCCAGTGTATGGTGCCCAGTTGCCATATAACCTGTCAGCCCTCTGTGATTACATCTTAGAACTCTTTACATGCCACGATGTACATAGATGGGGGACCAGTGTTCTCCCAGCTGTTGCAGCGGGATGCTGGCTATCCTGGTGCGTTAACTGCCACCCTATCAGGACGTAAACTTACATTCTGTGGCGTTAAGGGATTAAACTGCAGCCTCCTGATTGGCTGGAATCGGCACAAGTGACGGGGCGGAGCTACGCGATGACGCGTAGAAGGGGCGGAGCCAGAACGCCGCTTCTGCCGGACAGACCCGAAGGCAGGAGACCCTTCTGCGCAAGCGCGTCTAATCGGGCGATTAGACGCTGAAGTTAGACGGAGCCATGGAGACGGGGACGCCAGCGCAGGGAAGGTAAGTGAATAACTTCTGTATGGCTCATATTTAATGCACGATGTATATTACAAAGTGCATTAATATGGCCATACAGAAGTGCTTAACCCCACTTGCTTTCGCGAGGCAACCCCTTTAAGGCTTTTGAGAAGTGGAGATAAAAATCACCCCAAAATCGTATCCTTGGGTCCAAAATAGGTTGCGACACTATGGGGTTAAAATAGTCCAGCAGCGGCACAAAAAAGGGTTAAGCGTCAGACACATTACGAGCAGGGCAGACCACCAAGGATGCGCTCATGTGACAGATACAGATGTACAGATAATAGCTGTTTATCTGCTCCAATCATTATACATGGATGCTCAAAACCGTAATAGTGGCGGTAATGAAGGAGGCGTTCAGCGGCGAGCTCGCCGGGTCATTACGAAGCTTCCCCAGATTTCCAGCGCAGATTTACACACTAGAGCAAACTGAATGATTACTAGAGAGAAGCGGCCTGAAATGTTCTATTATTTCCACCATTGTTCCCCCTGATATCACCACAGACATAATAGGGGCTGCAGAGAAGACAAGCAGCTTCCATGCATGACTGGCAGCTTCCATATACTGATGGCGCTCCGCAGTATAAGCGCCTTTTCACAACTCCCGCTCCCCTCAGGGCCAAGGAAAGGGAAAAGGACAGGATACATGGGTAACCATACAAGTTCCCCCTATACACTCCAAAGGACACACACCTTCCCTGTTCTAAAAACCAAACTCACATTACAGGAGTTACCACTTCCTACGGAATCAAAACATCAGTCATCTGAAACACTCTGTGTTGCTGGATGACCAGGCTCCTTACAATGTGTAGGTCTTCATAATTTCTTCCCCATCAAGACACCATTCGCCAGTTCCCACTAAGAGGACTCCTAAAAATCTGGCAGGTGGAAGGGGTTAAATTCAGTAATATACCCTTACATATTGGCTATGTCCACTTTGAGCGATGTTGCATAGTAGAGCTTCTTCACTCCTCTGAGTGCCGTGAGTGCTGGAGCCTAGCAGGGAGTGGGGGGGTGGATAGGGGTGAAGAAGCTCTGCTCAGCATTGCACAGAGTCTCAAAGCAGATGGCAGCCAATACGGGAGTGTATATTACTGAATTTAAACCCTTCCACCTGCCAGAGATTTGGGTGTGGAACCCAACAGCCCTAAACCTGCAATACGGCACAGAGGGGGCCGATTACTAAATAGGGGCACCCATGGTGTTCTACTACTAGGTGGGATCAGAGGGGATTATTAAGAGCCCATTCACACAGGTGAATGCGAGCTGTGCCTGAGATTCTCGGGCACAACTTGCATCTGATAGCACATGGGTACACGTCCATGCCTGTGGGCAGAGGACACTGCATGCCCGATTCTGGTGATACGGACCATAATAGGACGTGCTGCAATTTTCTTCATACAGGCCATCAGTACTTGTGAAAAAATGCCCAACTGATTAGCCTAATTGGCTGTTCTGGGTCCGTGTGCTGTCCATGAAGTACATGGACAGCATACGGATGGGAAATACGCCCGTTATCAAATGCAATCCTATGCAGGCGGGCACGGGCGTAAATTCTGCGCGAAATCCCGCCGCAGAATTTCCGTCCATGTGCAGAGGGCCATAGTGTGTCTTACTATGACATGGAGCAGAGGGGGCACCCAAAAAATTTTTTGCACAAGGCGACATCTAACTTAAAGCCACCCCTGCTCTAACCTGCCCAATATCCTGTTTCCCCAGGAGGTCAGCGCTCCCATATATGACCCCTCCCTACATCATGGCCATGCAAATTTGGCAGAGTCAAATATGAAATTCTATACAGAAAAATAGTAACTTCAGCCAATGTTAAACACTTAACTGAAGACATCGGCACCATATAGACATCTGTCGGCTCCTCCACGGCACAGGAGAGGTTAACCGCGTCACGGATATTCTCGCAGTTCAACATAAAGGAATACCAACCAAGTGAAAGAGTGTCTTATGATTAATTGCCCTTTTTAAATTGCAATTATGTCATTCAACAGAAGCCATGAACATTAATTTACAATTTGCTGAGTGAATAATTGAATAATTACCGGCTCCCTGAATGCGTCCGTGCATCGAGCATTAAAAATGGGAAAAATACAGAAAAAGGCTTAAAATTACCCCCCGAAACAAGGGGGAAAATTGCTGCCTCGATGGATGCTGATCCATCAGACACAAGTGAAGTAGAGATTGTTCAGCTCCATGCAAGTCTGAGGGCATAAAACAGGACGCGGCGCGCTCCGCTGAAGGTAAAAATAACAAGATACAACGGGAGACAAAAAATAAAACAGCCAGCAGCCATTTGTGGCCAAATACAGATATACAGTGACCTAAAAGAAAACAATGCGAACATAAGACTTGCAGGTCACAAGTCAGCAGAGCAGCTGCGACAATGCAAGAACACGAGCAGCCGCCCCCCCCCCCATCCTTCTCAGCCCCCCAACACCAGGGGGCCGATAAAGATTCTTACTTGGAGACTACGTTCCAATTTCTCACAATCTTCAGTATCTCTGCTTGGCATCAGGAAACGGCATTATAAGTAGCCGATCGCCTACAATTATCAGCCCGTCTAACCACACCATGGGGCACATTTAAGAAATTTTTACGCCCGTCTATGGCATAAAAAAGTTGCAAATTATTACACAAGCTGATATTTGTGCAAAAGTTTGCAACTTTTCTTCTTTCTGCGTTGTCCCGCCACTTTTTTGAAAAGTGCATGGGGATTGTGGAGGGGGCCTGGCTGTCCAAGACCGACACATTTATGTAGAATTTACACCACAAACGGGCATCAATTATAGCGGAAATTATGCCAGGTTGGACGTGGTGCATCACTCCACTAAGAGGACTCTTAAAAATCTGGCAGGTGGAAGGGGTTAAATTCAGTAATATACCTTTACATATTAGCTATAGTCCGCTTTGAGAGATGTTGCATAGTAGAGCTTCTTTACTCCTCCTTACGCAGTGAGTGCTGGAGCCTAGCAGGGGATAGGGGTGAAGAAGCTCTGATATGCAACATCGCACAGAGGCTCAAAGCAGATGGCAGCCAATACGTGAGTGTATATTACTGAATTTAAACCCTTCCACCTGCCAGGGATTTGGATGTGGAGCCCAACAGCCCTAAACATGCAATACGGTACAGAGGGCCCAGCGACTCCACCACATTGGGTTAGCAGCTGACTGGTCCGGACACCCTTGCCCCTTAATCAGCACATCCCTTTGGGGGACTCCCACGTTCAGGTGGATTAAGAGATGGTACATATGTTGCAGTAAATAGCAACCGACTCGACAACTGAATTAGCAGTACAGTCACTTTAAAGGGTAGTTGTCGCCAGGTTCACGCTATCTCATCCACAGGCAGCATAAACCCAGGACAGGTACGCACACAAAAAATGAAAACAAATGAAAACACTGTAAAACAGACACCAAAGTGACCGCCTCTACGGGCAGTCCTGAGAGTAGGGAGAGAGCTGTCAGTCTAGATGAAGTGGCCAGCCAGAGGCCGCCGCGGTGCACCTCTGACTCGGATCTCCGTTTGCAATCAAACTTCAAAAGTATGTGTATTCTTAAACACCGTAGCATTACAGAGTAACACAGATGGGTGCGGTGTACTTACCTGTCCATGGTCCAGGGAGCATGAATTTGCTGACAGGTTCCCTTTAACTTGTCACACAGTTTCACGCGTTCATTGAGAAACATTCCAACCAATTTGTTAATAAAGTCATACATTTCCAGGAAGAACAGGGGAATGAGACAATGCATACTGTAGAAGAAAAAAACCCTCTAGAATTATCATTTTATGGGGAATACAAGTCTGTAATAACGACTTGTTAGTAGAGTAGTCAGGATTTCTTTAACCCTTCTTACAGCAGGCACTGCCCTGTATGAGTAGGTCACAGAGTTTGCAAGGCTTAGAAGAAGTTCCTGTGCAATGAACACTGGTGCCCAGCGGTGAATGACAGCCAGGCTCCGACTGTAATGGCAGGGGTATCTGATCCCAGTCGATTAACCCTTAGATACCATGGTGACAGCAACCATGGAAGCTAAGATATTTGATAGGAGGAATGAGGCTCCCTCAGTCAACCCATGAGCGCCCCATGACAGGATCACGAGACACTAATAACTAAATACAACAGTTGAGGGCCAAGGAAAGCCACCGGGTATGCTATGAGTATCTACCTATTGCTGCTGTTTGAAATCCACCAGGACAAAAATTAAAACACCACTCCAGCGAAAACACATTTTTCCATCACTGCCCTATCACCCGATTGCCTGTCACACTCTGGAGGTCTCCTCTGTATATGCAGAGTCCTGTCTGATGCTTATCAGCCACTATCTTCAGGCTGGCATTTTTCACTTTCACATATATCCCATCATGCATCAGCACAGTATTAGCTAGAGGCTATACCATTTCTACCTGGTGGGTGGACAGTTTTTATCATTACCTCCTATATTCTTTAATATAAGCTACAGTCCAAAAGTATCCAGTCAGGAGGATGAGCTGCGATCTACTCTACTACAACTGTGTGACAGGAACTGTGTGGTCATCATCGGTAACCACCCCCCTCCCGCCGACAAGGCAGTTTCAGTGGTAGATTTCATGTAAACAGCATCACACAGTCTGAGAAACTGACTGGCAAATGAATACAAAACTCTAAGTTGAGCAGAACTGAGATCACATGACCAGCTGAGGAGGAAGAGGCTGGCGGTCTCAGATAGAAGAGAGTAACTAAGGGAGGTAACACTAGCTGGCTTATGTATACTGGGGTACAGATTCATAGCGAATGAAGAAAAAAAAAGGCAAGAAATACGGTAACTAAAATGGCCCTCAAAAACGTACAATTTCAACCCAATTAAAACCCAGCATTGGTAAACATGTACGGCACTTGGTCCTGGGCTTCAAATGCGCGCCATTTTAAACGTATAGTGCAGGTTTAAAGCTCCTGCAGGAACAGGTTCATTCCTCGGATGTCAGTGACAGCAGGGAAACCCAAGAGAAGTCAGAGGCAGTTTATAGCTGTCGCTGCCATCTCTTCTCCAGCCTCAACGAGTGCTATGTAGTGAACAGAGGAAGCGGCAGTGCCATTCCCTCTACTGGGCCCAGCAATCACGTGATCTCCAGCGACCCCCAGCATGGCAAAACTGGTGGTTCCTAGACTCCAATCAGCTGAGCAGGGACTATTGTCACTATGGGGGGGGGGGGGGGGGAAGGGGGGGTCCACTGTAACTTTTTTCTTTTTGGTGGTCGCAGCGACAGTGGAAAATTGTGCATTAAAAATATGACATTATGAATGTCCCCCAGGGGTCTGAGTTGACGACATGGGAGACACAGGGGTTAAATAACATATATTACTAAAATAATTTTTTTTAAAAAACCTGAAATACAAATATATTAAAAACTGAAAAAAAAAAAAAAACACCTGCGTCAAACTAAACAGTCACCAAAGCTGCCCTGTAATCTGAAATTATACATGTTAAATATCAAAACAGCTGAAACAAAAACGGGGAACCCAGTATTAATCTTGTGTTAAAGGGGTTGTCCAGATGTAAACTATTGATGTCCTGTCCGCAGGACTATTGATGGCCTGGGATCCATGCCGATCCGCTGTTTATTTAGCTAATTTCTGCAGGAAGCAGGCGGCTCCATTTCCACTGCAGTGGCCAGGCTTGGTGTTACAGTCAGAGTTCCTGTTGAAGAGAATGGGTGTAATACCAAGCCTGACCAGTACAGTAGGAACAGAGCCATTTGCTTCCTGCAGAAATCAGCTCAGTGCCAGAGTTGGCAAACAGCTGATTGGGGGTTCCAGGAAGCGGACCAGCACTAATCTACTATTGATAGTTTATCTTAGGATAGGCCATGAATAGTTTACAACTTGAAAACCCCTTAGCACATAACACCCAAAAGTTGTCCCAGTGACTATCACTCCTGTGCCTTCACATATGAGCGACAGTCATTCAGGGAATGAAGGCTTCGAGGCAGAGATCTCTTCCTGCCACCGACCTCCAATCATAGTAAACAGAAGTCATTCAAAGACTATTGAATCCTGTTAACATGGGCCGATCACTGCTTGGTATTTAGGGGAGCTAAAAGCCAAGCGACTCCAACAGGTGGGCAACTTTTTGCTCAATGCTGTATTGGTGGCTGTGTGTGCACGGGCCAACTATTGCCTGAATTCTTCGCTTCCAGTGGCGATTATTTGGATAATAAACATCCCGTGTAAAAATAAAATACTACTGAAAAAAACCAAAACTTTTTTTGTCTTTAACTTTTTGCATACATTACCCCTAAATATACCAAAAATAGCGAAAATAAAATAAAGACCCCCCCCCCCCCCTCCCAAAAAAACAAAAAAAATAATTTTGGTGGGCCCACAAAACAAAAACTCATACAGCTACCTAAAAAACCAACACAGAAATAAAAAAAAAGTTATGTCTGTCAATATAAAGACGGGCTCACATGGTCGTTTGGTAACATGCTGCGTAAAAATCACAACGTTTTAGCGGCGTATGGAACTGCGACCCCTGTGTATTGTTGTCGTGTTTTTACTCGCCTGCACATAACCAGCATATTTTCTGCATGCTGTGCTGCACTGGCTTCCTGGTTTCTTCTTTTTTTTCCAATTTCCTTCTCTCGCCCCTTAGAAAAATGCATAGAAAACGTAGCACATACGCAGTGTAATCGTGTATGCACTGCGCTTCGAACACACCTATAGAAAATAGGGCTCCTACACATGTGATACACTGTAACAGGCAGCGTTCTTTCTTATGCACATGACATATGCAAAAATCTACGCAAGTGGGAGTGGAGCGATGAAAATCAATGTACTTTCATTGACGCCATTTACGGTGTATTATGGCGGCGTCTATCGCACGCTTAATACGCAATGCAAATACTGTGTGTGAGCCAGCCCTAGGGCAATAGTACAAAACACACAAGAAAAAATTAGTCCATGACTCCTAAAATTGGCATATCATTCAGGGGTTAATGCAAAAGTGCTGTACAACTGCCCTGTTGTGGACATCTAGTGGGTGACTATTTAAGGACACGCAGGTCTGCACCTACACCGAAGAGGATTTTCATATAATGGAGAAAAAAAGACTAAAAATCCAGGAGACAGAGAGAGAAATAAAAAGGAGCAAGAAATCCATCATCTCTCACGGCGGCGAGGCCTCATTATCAGGACCGAGACAGGAAGACATGAAATACGGTATGCAAAAAAATAATATAGAATGGAGGTAAAGAATCTCCCCGAAATCTCACTGCAGATGACAATCAGAACGACTGCGATTAGGTGACACATTAGTGGACTAATTACAGAGAATGTATTAAGAATCCATCAGGGAGATGCCAAGTGTGTTTTATACCTTCTCCCTGGAGGATGGCGGATGTCTATCAACCACAGTGCTCTGCCAGGAGCATCTCGGAGGACGATGCTAAGATGATGCCACATGGAAGCATCAAAAGGGAACGTCTGCAGACTTTAGCTTACATGTTACAGAAGAAAAGGCCAACAGGAGAAACAGAATACAACCAAATAGAATATTACCGTATCATCGCTGAATATCATTCCGGAGAGATTAACATAATATTTATTATACCGTAGTAGTTATATTCTTGTACATAGGGGGCAGTATTATAGTAGTTTTATACTTGTACATAGGGGGCAGTATTATAGTAGTTATATCCTTGTACATAGGGGGCAGTATTATAGTAGTTATATCCTTGTACATAGAAGGTAGTATTATAGTAGTTATATTCTTGTACATAGGGGCAGTATTATAGTAGTTATATTCTTGTACATAGGGGGCAGTATTATAGTAGTTATATTCTTGTACATAGGAGGCAGTATTATAGTAGTTATATTCTTGTACATAGGAGGCAGTATTATAGTAGTTATATTCTTGTACATAGGAGGCAGTATTATAGTAGTTATATTCTTGTACATAGGAGGCAGTATTATAGTAGTTATATTCTTGTACATAGGAGGCAGTATTATAGTAGTTATATTCTTGTACATAGGAGGCAGTATTATAGTAGTTATATTCTTGTACATAGGAGGCAGTATTATAGTAGTTATATTCTTGTACATAGAGGGCAGTATTATAGTAGTTATATTCTTGTACATAGAGGGCAGTATTATAGTAGTTATATTCTTGTACATAGAGGGCAGTATTATAGTAGTTATATTCTTGTACATAGGGGGCAGTATTATAGTAGTTATATTCTTGTACATAGGGGGCAGTATTATAGTAGTTATATTCTTGTACATAGAGGGCAGTATTATAGTAGTTATATTCTTGTACATAGCAGGCAGTATTATAGTAGTTATATTCTTGTACATAGCAGGCAGTATTATAGTAGTTATATTCTTGTACATAGGGAGCAGTATTATAGTAGTTATATTCTTGTACATAGGAGGCAGTATTATAGTAGTTATATTCTAGTACATAGGGGCCAGTATTATAGTAGTTATATTCTTCTACATAGGAGGCAGTATTATAGTAGTTATATTCTTGTACATAGGGGGCAGTATTATAGTAGTTATATTCTTGTACATAGGAGGCAGTATTATAGTAGTTATATTCTTGTACATAGGAGGCAGTATTATAGTAGTTATATTCTTGTACATAGGAGGCAGTATTATAGTAGTTATATTCTTGTACATAGGAGGCAGTATTATAGTAGTTATATTCTTGTACATAGGGGGCAGTATTATAGTAGTTATATTCTTGTACATAGGAGGCAGTATTATAGTAGTTATATTCTTGTACATAGGGAGCAGTATTATAGTAGTTATATTCTTGTACATAGGAGGCAGTATTATAGTAGTTATATTCTAGTACATAGGGGCCAGTATTATAGTAGTTATATTCTTGTACATAGGGGGCAGTATTATAGTAGTTATATTCTTGTACATAGCAGGCAGTATTATAGTAGTTATATTCTTGTACATAGGGAGCAGTATTATAGTAGTTATATTCTTGTACATAGGAGGCAGTATTATAGTAGTTATATTCTAGTACATAGGGGCCAGTATTATAGTAGTTATATTCTTGTACATAGGTGGCAGTATTATAGTAGTTATATTCTTGTACATAGGGGGCAGTATTATAGTAGTTATATTCTTGTACGTAGCAGGCAGTATTATAGTAGTTATATTCTTGTACATAGGAGGCAGTATTATAGTAGTTATATTCTTGTACATAGGAGGCAGTATTATAGTAGTTATATTCTTGTACATAGGAGGCAGTATTATAGTAGTTATATTCTTGTACATAGGGGGCAGTATTATAGTAGTTATATTCTTGTACGTAGCAGGCAGTATTATAGTAGTTATATTCTTGTACATAGGAGGCAGTATTATAGTAGTTATATTCTTGTACATAGGAGGCAGTATTATAGTAGTTATATTCTTGTACATAGGGGGCAGTATTATAGTAGTTATATTCTTGTACATAGGAGGCAGTATTATAGTAGTTATATTCTTGTACATAGGGAGCAGTATTATAGTAGTTATATTCTTGTACATAGGAGGCAGTATTATAGTAGTTATATTCTAGTACATAGGGGCCAGTATTATAGTAGTTATATTCTTGTACATAGGAGGCAGTATTATAGTAGTTATATTCTTGTACATAGGGGGCAGTATTATAGTAGTTATATTCTTGTACATAGGAGGCAGTATTATAGTAGTTATATTCTAGTACATAGGGGCAACATTATAGTAGTTATATTCTTGTACATAGGGGGCAGTATTATAGTAGTTATATTCTTGTACATAGCAGGCAGTATTATAGTAGTTATATTCTTGTACATAGGGAGCAGTATTATAGTAGTTATATTCTTGTACATAGGAGGCAGTATTATAGTAGTTATATTCTAGTACATAGGGGCCAGTATTATAGTAGTTATATTCTTGTACATAGGTGGCAGTATTATAGTAGTTATATTCTTGTACATAGGGGGCAGTATTATAGTAGTTATATTCTTGTACGTAGCAGGCAGTATTATAGTAGTTATATTCTTGTACATAGGAGGCAGTATTATAGTAGTTATATTCTTGTACATAGGAGGCAGTATTATAGTAGTTATATTCTTGTACATAGGAGGCAGTATTATAGTAGTTATATTCTTGTACATAGGAGGCAGTATTATAGTAGTTATATTCTTGTACATAGGGGGCAGTATTATAGTAGTTATATTCTTGTACGTAGCAGGCAGTATTATAGTAGTTATATTCTTGTACATAGGAGGCAGTATTATAGTAGTTATATTCTTGTACATAGGAGGCAGTATTATAGTAGTTATATTCTTGTACATAGGGGGCAGTATTATAGTAGTTATATTCTTGTACATAGGAGGCAGTATTATAGTAGTTATATTCTTGTACATAGGGAGCAGTATTATAGTAGTTATATTCTTGTACATAGGAGGCAGTATTATAGTAGTTATATTCTAGTACATAGGGGCCAGTATTATAGTAGTTATATTCTTGTACGTAGCAGGCAGTATTATAGTAGTTATATTCTTGTACATAGGAGGCAGTATTATAGTAGTTATATTCTTGTACATAGGAGGCAGTATTATAGTAGTTATATTCTTGTACATAGGAGGCAGTATTATAGTAGTTATATTCTTGTACATAGGAGGCAGTATTATAGTAGTTATATTCTTGTACATAGGAGGCAGTATTATAGTAGTTATATTCTTGTACATAGGGGGCAGTATTATAGTAGTTATATTCTTGTACGTAGCAGGCAGTATTATAGTAGTTATATTCTTGTACATAGGAGGCAGTATTATAGTAGTTATATTCTTGTACATAGGGGGCAGTATTATAGTAGTTATATTCTTGTACATAGGAGGCAGTATTATAGTAGTTATATTCTTGTACATAGGGAGCAGTATTATAGTAGTTATATTCTTGTACATAGGAGGCAGTATTATAGTAGTTATATTCTAGTACATAGGGGCCAGTATTATAGTAGTTATATTCTTGTACATAGGAGGCAGTATTATAGTAGTTATATTCTTGTAGATAGGGGGCAGTATTATAGTAGTTATATTCTTGTACATAGGAGGCAGTATTATAGTAGTTATATTCTAGTACATAGGGGCAACATTATAGTAGTTATATTCTTGTACATAGGAGCAGTATTATAGTAGTTATATTCTTGTACATAGGGGGCAGTATTATAGTAGTTATATTCTAGTACATAGGGGCAGTATTATAGTAGTTATATTCTTGAACATAGGAGGCAGTATTATAGTGGTTACATTCTTGTACATAGAGGGGGAAAAAAGTTAGTTATAAAATGACTTTTTACTTGCCTATAGCATGCAACTTGGAACTGATGATAATATTAATTGTGACTGGAGCAGTTGTGGAAGTCAAAGTAACTGAACAATATGTTTTTACCTTCATCTCTTCACAATTCAATTATAGGATTCCTGAGTGCCTTTAAAGTAACAATCAGGCGACCAGGATTTGTTTTAGCCACCACGCAGCTACGAAATTCTGCATTCTATGTAGAATACTGGTCTTTGAAGTTGACATTCAGCGGAATTCACCTTAATCTTCCCACTGAGCAATCCAGCCAATTATTAGCTACTGCTCATGAATAAAAATACATTATTAAGAAGGGAGATTAATTACATTTAAAAAAAAAAAACATCCCTAATGTGAATGCTGAAGAATTCAAACAATATCTCGTTAATGAATGGGGAACGAAAACTACAGAAATATCCCGGCTTATCTGATATGCGGGGGGTGGGCACAGCCTCAGGAATGATTAATTGGCAGTGGGGATTTGCTTTCATTGAAAGCCTTTCTTATATGTGATGATGCCACTTAGACACCTACATGCACCCTGGCACAGCCTGGGGTATATAGGAAGGTAGGCAAAGCTTTGCGTTCACAGAACATTCCGGGCCAAAATCTGCCAGATACATTTATAGAAAGAAGAGGAATTACTTTTCTGTTCCCAATTGGTGTGTTCTTATGAGGCAAAACAATTACCTGGAAGCACACGAAAGTCTTAAAAATATGAAGACATGATATAACCATGTACGTACACATCTGATAATTCATCATCATCAGGACCGTTAACGAGCCATATTAATGGAATTGTAAATATGAATGTACAGCAACAATTTAAAGAAATTCATTCATTTTCATACCACAAGTCCTGAATGAAAGGTGATAATTAGCAGTTTAAAAAGTATTTTCAGTGTTGCTAGCATTAAAAAAAGTGCTACTGGGGTCAGGTCTGGTCAGACTCAGTCTCCTTTCGCCTCTGGCAGCTGACAATATAGTCGTGTCTACTTACCCTATAGGAGTCTTCTCGCCCATATCTGTTACCATTTTAACAAAGTAAAGAGGGATAAGTTTGGCAGAGCGTGTAGCAAAAACGTTTTACTGTTAGGCCACGCCCCTTTACACTAAGCCACGCCCTTCCCATTTTTCTCACAATAGTGTTTCTGAATGGCCCCACTTAGTAATAGTGCTAATTTTTATACAAGAAAATGAACAAAACCCTATACGAACCGCTTTCGCTGCTTCAGTCTGCGCCACTCATCTTCCCCATAATGGACGGCACATGCTTGTGCTACACGGAGGTGAGCCGGTGACCGGAGTGGCCTGGACGAGCAGGCAGGGAACAAACGGGGCGAGTAAAGGGTGCTCTTTAGTTTACCTCTTTCCCGGCAACCACTGCTGGGCATTTTCAGTCACCCAGGACAGAGAGACAGCTGCCAAAATCCATCACTTTCCTGTCTAATCTAGAACAACTGGGATGATCTGTACATTGAATACAATACTTAAAGCGTACTTAATCCTTCAGAACAAGCTTGAGTGTACAGGAGAAAACACTATTTCTGGATATTTTATGACTTGTATTATGTATTTTTCCCAAATCTCCCCTCTGCAGGGTGTTCAGCTGCTGCTGTGCCCTATATACTGTAAAAGTACAGATATTCTGATCTCCAATGGTCTGTAACACGTGTATGACAAAGTGTACAGCATTACTGAGCAGTGTGTATGTGAATAAACAGCAGCATATAACGCACCATTAACTCCCATACCTCATATCAATGTCTTACGCAACTTTCTTCTTCTATCTGCCTTTTATACACTTCAATGAGCATGAGGACAGATTCACCCCCCCTCCCCCCACCACCCAGCTTCCTCCTCAAAGGTCCATGTCCTGTTACTCATTTTGCAGCAGGCAATAGACAGAAAATTAGAAGGAATGGAGACTGCTAATGGCCAGCACAAGATCGTTTAGGTTAATAGAGTAAAGGCCCATTTACACGGAGCAATGATCGCTCAAAAATCACTAAAAAGCAATCATTTGAGCGATATTTGTTGTGTCTAAACACGCGGCCATCATGCACTGCTAGCTGATCGTTAACTTTAGGCCAAACTAAAAATAGTCGTGCCGTCTTCTCAGGAGTTCTCCATGGGGAGTGCTGATAGCATTGTTTCCCGTCGGAGAACAAAGGAGCTGAATGGAGATAAGAGCCCTCGAACTATTACCTGCATTCAGCTAAAGGCTTCATTTGCACACTAAATTGTTATTAAGTAGCTACTTAATAGTGTATGCAAAATGGTCGCTCAAAGCTGTCAAACTGTCATTTGAGCGATCAGCGCTCCGTGGAAATGGGCCTTAAGCAGCATTTTTGGTTATTATAAAAAGTTGATTGAAAAGTTAGTGACCATTTAAGGGGGCAGCACAGTAGCTAGCACTGTTTCCTTGCAGTGCTGCTGCCCTTGGTTCGAATCCCACCAAAGACAACATCTGCACGATTGTATGTTCTCTCCATGTTTGTGTGGGCTTTCCCCGGTTTCCTCCTACATTTCAATAACATACAATATAATAGGCAAGCTCAAACTGTGAGCACCAATGGGGACATTGCCCTACGAAATAGGGGATAACTGTTAGATCAGTAGGGGGTTCTTGAATAAACTTGGCATAAATGTGCGCATACTTGCAGCAGCTCCATTTAACTGAAGGTCACAGATAAGCTGGGATCCAGTATAACGCAGTGGAGCTCCGTGCACCCGCTACAGCTTCATTGGTCTGATTTGCGTCACTAGCAATGCTACATTTAGTGTTGAGTAGTGTTGTCGCTGTGCGGGACCCTCCTGTCACCATGTGCTCTGAGGATGTAACCGCGGGAGCAATAATACTGCTGAATCCTGCATGAGTTTTTCACATTAAAACCATCGTCACCAAAGCCGTTGCCCTGCCGCTGGGAAACTACAACTCCCAGCATGACCAGGGCAAAGAGGGCTGAGCTTCTGCCATGCAAACTGCTGCAGCTGAGGTGTATTCAGACAATACCTGAAGTTACAGGTGAATGGCAAATCTTGGGTTGGACTTCACAACAGCCACTTCAAGGCATAAAGGAGTCAAGTGCCCTTTAAGAGGTAGACAGAGCAGCGTGCATGACAGCTTATAAAGCAGCGTCTTGAAGGATGGCGCAGTACTATCCGTGTTGACAATACACGAAAAATGTTCACGGATGGAAAATAACTCTGAATACCTGCACATGTATATACTCTGCGGAGCTCGCCAACAGCCAAATGGTTAAGTGCCTCGCGGAACAAAGCAGCTGTTTGAAGGCTTTGAAGTCAGGCGTGTAAATAGCAGAAGCAGAGTCAACAGTTCTGGTCTCCCCGAGAAGTTCAGCCCAGCCGTGTCCTTCTGCTGCCATCTAGTGGTGACAGGGCAGAAGTGCATGAAAGAGAATCGCAATGTCTTACCTGCCCGCCAATGTCACGTTTCCGAGACTTGTAGTTAAAAGGTCACCTGTGTAGGAAAGAGTCTTCTTCACAAGTCTCTAAAAGTGGCTTAGAGTGTCTACTACACAAGGGAAGGCGACCACTACATCAGTAATGAGATACACATACAGTCATTGTTCTATGGAAATTAGCAGAATGATCCAGAGGTCAATAAATATTTTGTTTGCTGATTGCTAAACGGACCGCTCAGACTTAAATGGGATTGTCCAGGATTTAAAAAAAAAAAAAAAAAAAAAAAAACCCTCTTCCAAAAACAGCGCCACCCCTGTCCATGGGAGGTGTCAGGTAATGCAGCTCAGTTCCATTGAAGTGTACAGGGGTGAATTGCGATACCACAACTTATGGACAGGAGTGGCGCTATTTCTTTGGCGTGTTTATAGAAGGTAACAGCCATGATTTTCTAATCCTAACGTGACGGTATATCGTGAGGGTAAGCCATGATTTGACAATTAGTGGGGGTCCAACCTCTACGTTTCTCCATAATGCACAGCGGCAAGTCCAACATTAATAAATAAATCATGTTATTTGTATAGCGCCAACTTATTCCGCAGCGCTTCATACCAAATATAGTATTGCTGGTGCCCTGCGAGTAACTGTAGCACATGCCTATTCATTTGGAGGGGTCTAGGGGGGTCACTTGAGCCTTTAGGGCAAGGGAAATTCCTCCATAATTCTCAGGATTGGTGGGGGCCCCAAAGATTGGAGCTCCACTGATCATAGGATGATGACATACCGCAGTGTCATCACTCCATGAAATGGAAATAACCTTTTTAAAGCTGCAGCATTCACTGAGCGGAGTAGCAGCGTCAACATGGCTGAAATCTGTGGGGAGGTTTACATTTCAAACACTTGTGCTAAATTATAACTTTAGCCCCTTACACAGAAGAGAGTATAATTTTTTGATTGGTGGGTCCGACAGCTGGGTCAGCGGAGGTCGCACATGCACAGCTCCATTCATTTCTATTGGAGTTGTGAAGATTGCCAAACACCAGTGCTCAGCAATTTTTGATGCATATTCTTGACCTCTGCTTCACTGACACGGGGACCTTCGGGACCCCTATTTTCAGGATTGATGGTGGTCCCGGTGGTCGGAACGCCAAGGATGAATAGAGAACTTTATAACTTGTTAAGGAAAAGATTAAACTATAAAATCGTATTCGAACAAGGGGTCCGATTTTGGCCCACAAAAATGGAACTGATTGTAATCAGTGTTTAAGTAATCATCCATATACATTGCCTGTTCATTTTTTTCCTTCTATCAACCATTTTTCCATTTTTGCGCAAAAAGCTGAGCAACAATCCAGGAAAAACGGAGCATACATGGATGTCGTCCACATGCACACTTTTTTTGCGCACATATTGACTTAAATGGGAGACTGCCACCGAACCAGAAATTGGACCAGACCATTGGTCCGTGTAAAAACGCATGTCAAATTAGCTCCATTTGACTGATTTACGCCGGCGAGCTGGCGGCAGCACGTGGACGAGAACTTCTCTTGTATGAGCTGTATGAGGGAAACTGACCTACGGAGAACTATCTATAGCGGTCCTACTCCTCTAAAAGCTACAGAAATCCACGTACTGGCCACTAAAACATCCCCATCAGAAGGGTCGAACAAAGTTTCACTTGCAAAACTTTCTTCCACAATTGCGCTGTGTGTGAGGCTAAAACATGAGCCAGTCCACCAGTAGCAATCATGAGTTACTTATAACTACTGGACTGAACTTGGAAGTCCAGCAATTAGCAATAAATCACAAGTGTTAAGCTGACCAGACATTGAACAGCCCAAGAGCCATTTCCTCTGCTCTACCATAAAAGGTGAACATTCAGCTCAGACGAACGTCCATGTGTTTAGGGAGGTAAGTCACAGTTAGGCGGTTCTATCAGCAGCTTTTCTACTGTTCCCAAGAAGATTCGGGTGTAGAAATTCAACATCTCTCATCTTCACCTACACCCCCTCCCCCATTAACCCCCCCCAACAAAGCTGACACGACACCATACACATAACAGAGTCGTCCAGCTGCACAGTTATCGGCAGGTTTGGACAGTTAATATCTAATGTGTATGGGGACCCTTAGTGCTAGAACATGCAACGTTTGTCCATAGCAAAGATAAAGGAAAACAAATGGCAAGGATGGGTGCACCCCCAATCGACCATTTAAACAATGTGACAAGTCCAGGTGCCGACCTCAATTAGCAGAGCTCCACCTGCACTTTGCAAAGAAGGAACACTACGGTGTATCAGCACTCTTAGCGATAGTAATGTATTACCACCATAATAAAACCAGAAATGGAGAAGACTATAACACACTTGGATACAATGTATCAATTTACAAACACCCCTGAGGCACGAAACACATTGTGTCGCACCCCAGCAGTACCACTAGCGTCTGATCAGAAGTGCAAGGGGATTAAACAAGGTGCTGTAATAACCTCCCCACTCATCTGGATTATTACAAGTTTACAGCAGAATATACATTTATAAGCAAAAACGATACAAAAAGTTCGGTAAGAAAAGAAAAAACATTCCGAAAGTAAAGTCCATGTAGAGGTCGGTGTGACATCATAGGTTGTTCACATCACTACTCACGGATTCTGCTTCCATCCTCCATTATTCAGTTTTGGGATACAAGAAAAGAAATCTGACAGAGCGGCCCAGAAGAGGAAAAAACGGAAACTGAATGGTGATCGAGAACCATGTACGCAGGTCAACCAGTGCTCAAGTTACCGGATCTTATAGTTATGAAGAGCAAACTAAGACGCTTGGACTCAGGCGCAACCTATTGACTTAAATGAATAACTAAGTCAAGGGTGTGTAAAAACCGAAGATGCTTTATTTAAAACCAGCGAGTAACTGGTTTTGAGGTTCACAGACAGCTGGATGACCATGTGGCTCTACCATGCCTTCGGCCACAAGGAGTTATATCGCTGGCCACTTGGTCTTTATCACCCTGCTGTCTTCGATCAAAGACATAATGCTGCATCTTCACCCAGTATCTGATGAAGAGGTCTGCGAACTTCGAAACGTGTTAATTGCTGGTTTCAAATAAAGTATCATTGTTTTTTTTTTTTTTTTTTTTAATCTCTTACACATAATTAACTATTATTTGTCCATGGGTGGATTACATCAACACTTTTTGATCTAAGATTTGCAAAACCAAGTCTGCGATCAAAATGTTGAATCTAGAGATGAGCTAGCATACTCGATAAGGCAAACTACTCGATCGAGTAGTGCCTTATTCGAGTACCTGCCCGCTCGTCTCTAAAGATTCGGGTGCCAGCGGGGGTTGGAGAGCAGCGGGGAAGAACAGAGGGGAGATCTCTCTCTTCCTCTCTCCCCCCCCCCCCCTGCTCACCGCCGCAACTCACCTGTCACCAGCGCTGGCAGCCCAATCTTTAGAGACGAGCGGGCAGGTACTCGAATAAGGCACTACTCGCTCGAGTAGTTTGCCTTATCGAGTATGCTCGCTCATCTCTAGTTGAATTTAAGAAGAGTATCACACATGGTGATTGGTGACTGTAGTCAGGTTATCTCCCCAGCATTCATAGTGATAGTAGAAACATGGCCAATACCACTAGTAAAAGTGGGGGTAATGTCACTATCCAGGAAAGCCTATCAGCCTATTAGCGGAGTCCGCCATCTTAAATTTGGCTGCTAAACAAAATTTAACTAGTTTGATCTGACAAAATCAGGGGATCTAATTGAACCTAGATTTGAACCCTGATCACGGGTTAAACCGCATTGGTGCAACGGTTTTCTACTTAATCTTAGATCAACTCTTGTTGAGGTCAAAATCAAAACTTTGCTACAACCGGCTTCAAGTCCATAACCATCAACGAGTTACGCCACAGTCCTAGCTTCTGGCCAGAATGGTTCCATCAAATGACAGAACAGACCCTATTGACTTTTATGGGGTCCGTCTGGCTTCCATGATGCACTTCAGCATTTTCCCAGACACTACAGCGCTGCACGCGGCACTATTTTGTCCTCTATTTTAATGGAAGCCTCTGAGCAGCACCTCCTACTGCGATGCCAACGATCTCTAAAAGCTATTGGTGATGAAATGCAAAGCAGAAATCCGTTACTAAATATCATCTGCTAATTTATTGATCATGTCACAGAAATAAGCGCAGATGGCCAGGCGATCAATATCTGACATACGCCGTAATATCACTCCTTCAATTAAGCTTGTCAATCCCCCCAGACACTCCAGATAACAGGCAAAGGTTGGAGGTCAACCGCTTCCGTCTTGGAGTAAACACGAAGCGCACACAGAATGGTTATTGCTATTCATTGGGCAAGCGGCGATCTATGTACGAGGCTCATATAGTACATTGTGAGACCTCATCTACTGGAACAGAGCCCAAACCACAGGGGAGGGGGGCAGCACGCCATAGTCCCTTCTGTCTGTGAGTTACTACGTTGCTAGGAGACGCCGATCCCCCAAGAGAGCTCACCACTTTCATAGAATGGGGGCTGATGAACAAGATCCAAAATGAAAGGGCACATTTTATTCTTATAGGACGCGGGGCCGGAAGGTGGGGGTTGTAGTACAGATTAAATGCATCGCCCACCATAACACGGCATCGGTCATTTGTCAAATGCAACATCCGGGAATTCTGATACAATCTGTGAGAATGGCAGAAGTTGACGGATACAATGTAACAAGGGAATTATGGTCAGTGGGACGGAGTCTGACGCCGAGATTAACGGGAGTCATATAAATTATGATATGCTGCACGGAACTGGATTTATTATTTGTGTGTGGTGAGGAAAGTCCGTATCAATAATTCAGTGCAGAAGAGCCCATTTATGGAGAACAGCTCTGGATTTCGGGAACAATTAGATGAAACTTCTAAATTCTTAGACTCAGAAAGAACTACACAACAGATTAAACATTCATGCCTAACCAGACGCTCCGTCATTAACCCATAACAATGGAACATTATAGATTGTAGATGCCTCTGATGTGAAATTTCTTCACAATGAGGAGAAGTCATCTGAGGAGGCGGAGGCCTTCCCTAACACGCCATAAGTCCCTGGGCTATTACTAGGGTGATGGTTGGCGTTTCTGCCACCAGAGACCTCCGCACTAACAGCTTTACCTCGCACATAGGACCGGACAATAGCAGCTGCTCTGACCAGAACTATTAGAAAACAATCACTGCATGATAGAAAACTTTCGCAACTTTCAGATTTTTGTGGGTTTCCATTACTTCCAAGATCCCCGCTTCCCATCAGTGAAAGAAATTATTATTTACATTTAGACTGAAAGCCCTACGAAGCTAATACTTCTCACACCTCTATATAATCTATCCAGTGTGAGCTAAAGAAGAGGACTCCAGACCTATACTGTAAGGGCTCCTGCACACCGATGGATTTGATTTGCGGAATCCCAGGCCGGCAGCTGCCCCTGGATTCCGCAGCAAATACTACCCATAGCCTCCTATGAAGAACTGCTGCTTCCTGCACACAATCAACTGTGATTTCCACTCGCAGCAGGTGAACAAAAAAACAAAAACAAGCAAAAAAAACAAAAACGCTGCATGCTCCATTTCTGTGCATTCCCCGCTTGGACAGCTTCCACTGAAGTCCATGTAGTGTACTGCACATGCGCACCGGAGAGATGGCCGGCGCTTCTGCAGTACAGATAAAAGAAGAATCTGGACAGGTAAGCGAGGTCGGATTCCACTGCCGCATCCGAAACAGTCATGTGCAGGAGGCCTAAGAGAGGAGATAGTTACACTGTTATACACGGTGCCAGCAGTCTAGAAACTATATTCTTGTCCATAGGGGGCGGTATTCTAGTAGTGATATTCTTGTCCATAGGAAGCAGTATCCTAGTAGTGATAACCTTGTCCATAGGGAGCGGTATCATAGTGGTTATATTCTTGTCCATAGGGAGCGGTATCCTAGTAGTGATAACCTTGTCCATAGGGGGCGGTATCATAATAGTGATAACCTTGTCCATAGGGGGCGGTATCCTAGTGGTTATATTCTTGACCATAGGGAACGGTATCCTAGTAGCGATAACCTTGTCGATAGGGAACGGTATCCTAGTAGCGATAACCTTGTCAATAGGGGGCAGTATCCTAGTAGCGATAACCTTGTCGATAGGGGGCAGTATCCTAGTAGCGATAACCTTGTCGATAGGGGGCAGTATCCTAGTAGCGATAACCTTGTCGATAGGGGGTGGCATCATAGTAGTGATAACCTTATCGATAGGGAACGGTATCCTAGTAGCGATAACCTTGTCGATAGGGGGCAGTATCCTAGTAGCGATAACCTTGTCAATAGGGAACGGTATCCTAGTAGCGATAACCTTGTCGATAGGGGGTGGCATCATAGTAGTGATAACCTTATCGATAGGGAACGGTATCCTAGTAGCGATAACCTTGTCGATAGGGGGCGGTATCATAGTAGTGATAACCTTGTCGATAGGGGGCGGTATCATAGTAGTGATAACCTTGTCGATAGGGGGCGGTATCATAGTAGTGATAACCTTGTCGATAGGGGGCGGTACCATAGTAGTGATAACCTTGTCGATAGGGGGCGGTACCATAGTAGTGATAACCTTGTCGATAGGGGGCGGTACCATAGTAGTTATATTCTAGTCCATAGAGAGCGCTATCCTAGTGGTTATACTCTTCTCCATAGGGAATAGAATTCAAGTAGTTATATTATTGTATATAGAGTAGTATTACAGTAGTTATGACGTGATCTAAAGTGATATCTAACCATGGAAGGGACTTCTGTGACCAAAAGATGTGGGAACTGCGCCAAAATGTAATATTTATTATTGCGTGCATGCAGGAACATATTTTTAGGGGACGGGGAATCCCTTCAATCTTTGGAATGGAGGGGGGGGGAAAAAGGCTGTGCAGTATATGGTGTGTGACAGCTGGAATATTAACGGCACACGATTAATCACACACAGAAAATGCGAGCACTTCAGGAGAAGAGAAAAAAGAACTAGAGATCTCATAAATGTGGGATTAATATCCTGGCCAACTGAAATCTGTGAAAGTGATAAATCATTAAAGTTTTCACAATGAGATTAAATTGTGACACTGTGTGACTTTACATGATAATCGCGCTTCAAGGAGATTAAACGGCTATTTTATATTAAATCCTATAGAAAACTGTTTGTAGACACTAACACACCTCGAAGCAGAGCCGATGCAGATCTCATCAGGGGCAGAGCTGGGGGTGCAACCCGGGGGCCGGGCAAAAACAAAACGTGTGCTTTGGTAGATATAGCAGCCTCTGAAATTGGCACTAGTGTATAAGCCTCAGATGGGGGGGGGGGGGGGGCGTTAGATTGTGAGACCCACTGGTCAAGAGATGCAGCTGAGCCACCTCTATGTACGGCGCTACAAAGTACGTTGGGGCTTTAGTTAGCAAATGGATAACAGCCTTTACCGGCAAATGAGAATCCTTTGTGTTGCCAATTGAGGAATTGTTCTCATTTTAAGGGCCTTTCCTCTCATTGTAACTGCTGCCTATTTTTCCATTTAATTATGTATACATTGTGAAATCCTCTTGACTGCTTCCACTTGACTTACAAGAGATACAAGATGCTCTTCTGCTGACAGGAAACCTCTCTCAAGTGTTTTTAATTAGAGCATATACAAGCCGGTCTCGGGGTGCGGTGATGATCTATAGAAGGCAGTCATAGAGAAATAATACAGAGACTTGTTGCTCTACCAGTAATCAATCAGCAGGAAGGAGAGATCTGTGGACTCGCCACCAACCTGTATCCAGAGAGGGAGACCATCAGCAGCACACCGCTCATTGGGTTTAATCACACAAAGTGCCAATCAAAGGTTGTAAAGATCTAATAAACATAATGTCTTAATAATACTCTAATACACAAGAACACAGAATACAAATCTTATACAACTTCATAGTGTCTGAAGGCAAAAACACAGTGCTGAAAACTATATGGGGTATTTTTGTACACAGGGGGCAGTATTATAGTAGTTATATTCTTGTACATAGGAGCAGTTTTATACTAGTTATATTCTTGTACATAGGGGGCAGTATTATAGTAGTTATATTCTTGTACATAGGGGTAGTATTATAGTAGTTATATTCTTGTACATAGGGGGCAGTATTATAGTAGTTATATTCTTATACATAGGGCGCAGTATTATAGTAGTTATATTCTTGTACATAGGGGGCAGTATTATAGTAGTTATATTCTTGTACATAGGGGGCAGTATTATAGTACTTATATTCTTGTACATAGGGGGCAGTATTATAGTAGTTATATTCTTGTATATAGAAGCAGTATTATAGTAGTTATATCCTTGTACATAGGAGGCCGTATTATAGTAGTTATATTCTTGCACATAGGGGGTAGTATTATAGTAGTTATATTCTTGTACATAGGGGGCAGTATTATAGTAATTATATTCTTGTACATAGGCGGGCAGTATTATAGTAGTTATATTCTTGTACATAGGCGGGCAGTATTATAGTAGTTATATTCTTGTACATAGGCGGGCAGTATTATAGTAGTTATATTCTTGTACGTAGGAGGGCAGTATTATAGTAGTTATATTCTTGTACCTAGGGAGCAGTATTATAGTAGTTATATTCTTGTACATAGGAAGACACTATTATAGTAGTTATATTCTTATACATAGGGGCAGTATTATAGTAGTTATATTCTTATACATAGGGGCAGTATTATAGCAGTTATATTCTTGTACATAGGGGACAGTATTATAGTAGGTATATTCTTATATATAGGGGCAGTATTATAGTAGTTATATTCTTGTACATAGGGGGACAGTATTACAGTAGTTATATTCATGTACATAGGTGGCAGTATTATAGTAGTTATATTCTTGTACATAGCAGGCAGTATTATAGTAGTTATATTCTTGTACATAGGGGAACAGTATTATAGTAGTTATATTCTTGTACATAGGGGAACAGTATTATAGTAGTTATGTTCTTGTACATAGGGGGCAGTATTATAGTAGTTATATTCTTGTACATAGGGAGCAGTATTATAGTGGTTATAGTCTTGTACATAGGAAGCCGAATTATAGTAGTTATATTTTTGTACATAGGGGGCAGTATTGTAGTCGTTATATTCTTGTACACAGGGAGCAGTACTATAGTCGTTATATTCTTGTACATAGGGGGCAGCATTATCATAGCTATATTCTTGCACATAGGAGCAGTATTATAGTAGTTATATTCTCGTACAAAGGGGCAGTATGATAGTAGTTATATTCTTGTACATAGGAGGCAGTATTACAGTAGTTATATTCTTGTACATAGGAAGACACTATTATAGTAGTTATATTCTTATACATAGGGGCAGTATTATAGTAGTTATATTCTTATACATAGGGGGCAGTATTATAGTAGTTATATTCTTGTACATAGGAAGACACTATTATAGTAGTTATATTCTTATACATAGGGGCAGTATTATAGTAGTTATATTCTTATACATAGGGGCAGTATTATAGTAGTTATATTCTTATACATAGGGGCAGTATTATAGTAGTTATATTCTTATACATAGGGGCAGTATTATAGTAGTTATATTCTTATACATAGGGGCAGTATTATAGCAGTTATATTCTTGTATATAGGGGACAGTATTATAGTAGGTATATTCTTATATATAGGGGCAGTATTATAGTAGTTATATTCTTGTACATAGGGGGACAGTATTACAGTAGTTATATTCATGTACATAGGTGGCAGTATTATAGTAGTTATATTCTTGTACATAGCAGGCAGTATTATAGTAGTTATATTCTTGTACATAGGGGAACAGTATTATAGTAGTTATATTCTTGTACATAGGGGAACAGTATTATAGTAGTTATGTTCTTGTACATAGGGGGCAGTATTATAGTAGTTATATTCTTGTACATAGGGAGCAGTATTATAGTGGTTATAGTCTTGTACATAGGAAGCCGTATTATAGTAGTTATATTTTTGTACATAGGGGGCAGTATTGTAGTCGTTATATTCTTGTACACAGGGAGCAGTACTATAGTCGTTATATTCTTGTACATAGGGGGCAGCATTATCATAGCTATATTCTTGCACATAGGAGCAGTATTATAGTAGTTATATTCTCGTACAAAGGGGCAGTATGATAGTAGTTATATTCTTGTACATAGGAGGCAGTATTACAGTAGTTATATTCTTGTACATAGGGGCAGTATTATAGTAGTTATATTCTTGCACATAGGGGGCAGTATTATAGTAGTTACATTTTTGTACATAGGGGGCAGTATTATAGTAGTTATATTCTTGTATATAGAAGCAGTATTATAGTAGTTATATCCTTGTACATAAGCAGTATTATAGTTATTATATTCTTGTAAATAGGAGCAGTATTACAGTAGTTATATTCTTGTACATAGGGGGCAGTATTATAGTAGTTATATTCTTGTATATAGAAGCAGTATTATAGTAGTTATATCCTTGTACATAGGAGGCCGTATTATAGTAGTTATATTCTTGCACATAGGGGGTAGTATTATAGTAGTTATATTCTTGTACATAGGGGGCAGTATTATAGTAGTTATATTCTTGTACATAGGCGGGCAGTATTATAGTAGTTATATTCTTGTACATAGGCGGGCAGTATTATAGTAGTTATATTCTTGCACATAGGCGGGCAGTATTATAGTAGTTATATTCTTGTACATAGGCGGGCAGTATTATAGTAGTTATATTCTTGTACGTAGGAGGGCAGTATTATAGTAGTTATATTCTTGTACCTAGGGAGCAGTATTATAGTAGTTATATTCTTGTACATAGGAAGACACTATAATAGTAGTTATATTCTTATACATAGGGGCAGTATTATAGTAGTTATATTCTTATACATAGGGGCAGTATTATAGCAGTTATATTCTTGTACATAGGAGGCCGTATTATAGTAGTTATATTCTTGTACATAGGAGGCCGTATTATAGTAGTTATATTCTTGTACATAGGGGGCAGTATTATAGTAGTTACATTTTTGTACATAGGGGGCAGTATTATAGTAGTTATATTCTTGTACTTAGGGGGCAGTATTATAGTAGTTATATTCTTGCACATAGGGGGCAGTATTATAGTAGTTACATTTTTGTACATAGGGGGCAGTATTATAGTAGTTATATTCTTGTACATAGGGGGCAGTATTATAGTAGTTATATTCTTGTACATAGGGAGCAGTATTATAGTAGTTATATTCTTGTACATAGGAGGCCGTATTATAGTAGTTATATTCTTGTACATAGGAGGCCGTATTATAGTAGTTATATTCTTGTACATAGGGGCAGTATTATAGTAGTTATATTCTTGTACATAGGGGGCAGTATTATAGTAGTTATATTGTTGTACATAGGGGGCCGTATTATAGTAGTTATATTTTTGCACATAGGGGGCAGTATTATAGTAGTTATATTCTTGTACATAGGGGGCAGTATTATAGTAGTTATATTGTTGTACATAGGGGGCAGTATTATAGTAGTTATATTGTTGTACATAGGGGCAGTATTATAGTAGTTCTTTTCTTGTACATAGGGGCAGTATTATAGTAGTTATATTCTTGTACATAGGGGGCAGTATTATAGTAGTTATATTTTTGTACATAGGGGGCAGTATTATAGTAGTTATATTTTTGTACATAGGGGGCAGTATTATAGTAGTTATATTTTTGTACATAGGGGGCAGTATTATAGTAGTTATTTTCTTGTACATAGGGGGACAGTATTATAGTAGTTATATTTTTAGACATAAGGGCCAGTATTATAGTAGTTATATTCTTGACAACAAAGGGGTAGAATTATTTAGTTATATTCTTAATAACAGTAATTTAAAAATGCATTTCTAAAAACCTATTTTATAGCATATGTGATATCACTATAAAATGAACAGCGTAATAAAGCAGGTGGCATTATGGAAACACTAAAACTGAAGTCAGTGACGTGCATACATGGAACACAGAACTTGACTGATTTCGTCTGTGGGAGAGAAAGCGCAGGAGGCACAGAGCACCTCATTGGGATTCTGCGCACACCACGGACACGTTTTTCTATTAATGTCCAATGTGTGTCAGCCTTAAGATAAGGCTTCCTACATCATGTCCGAGCAGTCATCTAGAGAATGGGACTCTGTGTAAGCTATTGCCCAGTACTTAAATCCCAAGGAAGAAGTCACTGAGCTATCTCCCCGACACATGTGCAGGTGGCCCCAGATAAGTCCTGTGAAGAGACGACTGAGGGGGAGGGAGAGGATGGGGACAGCGTCGAAATTAATGATGTGATGGTTTTAGGAGAGGTAGAGGAGAAAGACACAAATCAATGTTGGAGCTGGGCGCGCTAACCAGCGCCAAGTGTATGTCGTATAGCATGCAGGCCCTGGTCAAAAGGGGTGCAAAACAGATGCCTGATTGCTCAGGTGTAATCTTCATATTAATTTCTGTCACTGCAAGCAGCATAATCAGGACACACAAGAGCGGCGTGAATTTGGATGATTATTATTATGCAGGTCGAGCTCCTCATCCCTTCTCAAACGCATCAACGTCAGAATGGGTTACTGACCCTCTCAGGGACATTATTGCTGTCTATTCAAAGGGGTGGGAATTATCAACCATTCTATTATCATCTTTACCGGTTTTTAGGCGATGCAGGGAAGAAAAAAAAAAAAGTAATACAGCGACACGGAATGGTTTTGGATTTGGCTTTAAATAGATCTCGGAAATACAGATTTTCTTTATGTGGCGCTCTGTTATGGCAGGCTGTGCAGTAATAACACCTAATGTTTTCGTAAAACTCCATAGAGCGGCGTCTTTCACCCTATAAGTCTCCATGCATAGTGTCAGGACACGCTGGGGGTTGTAGTTTTGCTAAAGAACCACAGGTTTGGGAACACGGACGGAAAATATAATGTGTCATAAACTAGTTACTGCTTCTGGGGTAGATTTGGTAGGACGTTCACAGCCCAATATAAATCAACTCACAAAGCGGGTTTCCTTTTTTTCATTTTTTTTTTGTTCAGTTGATTATTCAGGCGCTGCTCATAGACGTCTACAGCTCCGGGCGCTGCTCCGCTGTTCATAGACGTCTATAGCTCCTCCCCTTGGTTGCATTTTTAAAGGGGTTTTAGAGTATGAAAAAGTTTTTTGTTGTTTTTTTTAAATGGCCATGCATCCTACAAAATAACAGATCAATAATTACGTCTCTTCTCCCCCTAGGACGCAGCGGAGCAGCTCCAGTGACCCTCCCGCTGCAGCACTGGCCAGAAGACAGGTGACCACTGCAGCCAATCAGGAAAAGCTGCCCAGGCTCCAGGTCGCACACATTTCGTTGTTAGGTGCTGTGCTTACCTTTCCTCCTGGATATAAATAAACCACTAGATCTGCAGTGCCCATGTCATTCCAGATTTCACAGATCTAAGACTATTTTAAGGAACATGACTTAAAAATGAAGTGGTTAACCCCTTTCTTCCCCAAGACATAAAAGTGTACTCGCTGGGTTAGAAGGGGTTCCAGCGAATGGGCATACACTTACGTCCAATGGATAGCATGGGCTCAGCTGCCAATCCCCCCAGCAGGAGCCAGCGGTGACTGACAGTCGGTCTTATGCTGCAACAGCGGCGGTCGGTGAGAACAGCCATCCTGCTGTTGGCCCCTTACAAGCCGTGATCAATTTGATTGCAGCATGTAAAATGTTTAGAAAGGGGGGGCACACTCTATGTGAGGTCATCAGCCCTCTGCTCTGTAATCACGGTGGGCTGATGGGTTGTCATGATAACCGGAGACCAGTCGATGCCACCCGGGTCTGCCATGGCCCGATAAGAGATAATACACTGCAGCACTTTTGTACTTCAATGTATTATCAGAGCAATCATAGCAACACAGGCTCAAGTCCTCAACAGGGACATAAAAAGATGTTTGCACAAAGAAGGTGTTTGTGTTTTTTTAAACTTCCCCTCTTGTTCAACGATGAAAAATAATTAAACACAGATTTGATACTATTGGATTTATAATAACTTGTACAATAGAACCGAACACACTTTTCAGCCTACACGACAGATGCCATGAAAAAAGAAAATTAAAAGGAACCAAAATAGGATTTTTTTTTGTTCACTTCTCCACCCAAAAAAGCCCAATAAACATGACCAAAAATTCCAGATGTACCCCATAGTGGTACCAATTAAAACAGCAACTCGTCAAGCAAAAAACAAGCCCCTCACATTGCTCCATCAATAGAAAAATAAAGATATTATGGGACTGAATGCAGCGATACAAAAATAAAAATATTTACTTAAAAAAAAGGGGAGTACACACATTTAACATTTATGTCAATTATCAGGTGCCTTGCCTTGTTAGTACCAGTGGGTTACACCAGCCAATGAGAACTCACAGGACACATAATCCTGTTGCTTTAAGAGAATGGATAGAGTTATTAGACAAAGTTAACTTATCTGAATCCTCCTATGGAGTGTAGTAACGCAAATACCGTTCCGGTTTAGTAAAGCTCCTTTTGATAAAATGTGCCTCCTCGACTTCTGTCTGTCATCGCGCACTTATTACCCGCCCTTTACAGCAGCATTAGTGCTCGCAATTTAGAGACAATTGCGAGGCTGAACCTGAAAGTCCAGGTACAGCTCAGCAATTTGCTCCAAATCGTAAGCGTTATCGGCATTCGCGCAATAGTGCCGCCATATTTCCTCCTATAGGGCAGTGTAGGTGATCAATACTACTGATTTCTGTTAAGATGACGAACAGTAGATTTTCAGATGTTTGTATATCGACAATTACTTCAAGCACAAATAGCCTTAAAGTCCATCTGAAGGTTAATAACAGAAATCATATAGGTCGAGGAGTCGTTTCTTACCAGCTCAGAATCTGCTTACTGTGAAGATAACGACATTATCATTTTATGCGGTTACAACTACGTTCACCGTTTTTGCTTTGAAATACGGGGATCTGAGCAGACAGGACAAATTTGTGACTTCAAAAAGAAATATAAAAGCTTTATTTTCACAGAAAGTGCAGGACGGGAAAACAGTAAGAGTGACGGGAGGAGGGGGGAGCGGTACCACAATAACTTGCCGAGCTTCACCAGTCATTAAAGTCAACGCAAGAACATCAGCTGCTGAAATCTGCACAAACCCTGCGAACGCAAATTAACCTTCAGAACGACGAGATAACAGTCTGAGCGAGCAGAAACGCATACAGTGAGATTGTTGTAAATGCCTGCGACAAATCAACTGAACCGGGATAGAACAGAAGGGGGGGACGAGGAAGAGAAAACAACACAACTCTGCTCTTTCATCATTAATACTAGTATCTGGTCAGCTAATACAATGCTGTGCACATAGGGGGAGACGATCTGAGGACTGTGCCCCTACTTGTCCCTTCTGGGCAATCCACAGAATCATAAAATGGTAAAGTTGTAAAGGTAGCTCCAGGGTCATCCGGGTCTAGCCCCCTGCTCAATGAAGGATTCACTAAATGATCTCAGACAGATGTATTTGAAGAACTCACCACTTCCTGTGGCAACCTGTTTAACCAGCCAATTCATAAATCCCACCTCTACGACGCAATGGCTGTGATTGGCTGAGCAGTTCTGGATAAACCAATCAATGCAGCGCTGTACAAACCAATCACAGCCATCACATTGGTTCTTCGACCGCTGCTCAGCCAATTAATTCAGCACTGGATGAACCAATCACAGCCATTGCTTCCTGGAGGCGGGATTTATGAATCCTGTATGTAGGAAGTGATGTTGTATGAGCGGCCGAGGAATGCGGGAAGCGCGTCGGAGGTGTTGAGAGCAGTGGGAGGAACATGGACCAATCTGCTAAGTGTAATAAGACGTCCCCCGAAAATAAGACCTAGTGACTTTTTGGGGAGGAATGAATTAAAATATAACATGGTCTTATTTTTAGGGAAATGGTATGCTGTTTAATAATTTGTTTAAAGAAATTTCCCAGTATAGAAGTCAGGCTCACAGGCCTGTTGTCTCCTGGCTCCACCTTCTTCCTTTTTTGAGTATCGGGTCAACATTTGCCCTTTTCCAATCTTGTGGGGCTTCTCCTGTTCTCCAGCAACTACCTCTGCTGCTTCCTTCAGTATCTTAGGATGTATTTCATCTAGACCTGGAGACTTGAATTCATGTAGGTTAGCTAAGCGTTCCCTCACCATCTCTCTGCTTATAGATAGACTGGATTATTTTATTCCCCCAATAGCACCAGGTAAATCAGCCGATGTTACATTTACTTTCTAAGAGAAAACAGATACAAAAGAGGAATTTAAAAGCTTGGCTTTCTCAACATCATTTTTAACCAATTCACCATTTTCACCCTGTAAACATCCTATAGCATCTTTGCCTTTTTTTGCCATATTCCCCAAATCCTTTTTTATTGTTTTTGGCCTCTGTAGCGAGACTCAAGTCATTATTAGCTTTAGTTTTTTGACACTTGCCCTGCAGTGCACATTATATATTTTTTTGATATGCCATCCTTTTCATTTGATAAACAAATTTTTCTTCCTTTTTTAGTATGTATTTAAGTTCTGTGTTAACCCTTTCCAACCCAAATTTGTATCCTGGTTTTCCTAGGGGGCCTCCTTTTTTTCTGCCGTTATACAACAGCGCTATATGCTGGCTAAAGCTAGTACTGCATGAGGTGACACGTTGGATAGACTCCGACAGCAGAGAGGCTGGCAATATACAGTAAGAGTACCCCGACGGATGTCTTCCAACATCAGAGCTGCACAGCCTTAAATCATAATGTCTTCAGACGTCAGACAGTGGATTGGAAAGGGTTAATTTATCCACCCTAGTCTCTTTAAAGGCTTCCCATTCTTCCTTCCTTTAGGGAGTTAGCAATTCTACTTTGATAATCTCATTTCGCAATATTCCCCAGCCTTCTTGGACATTTCTGTCCTTAGTAACAGCCAGCTATTGGATCCTTCCTACCCTCCTTCTGAGTCCATTAAAATCTGCCTTTCTGAAATCCGAGTCCTCTCTGGTCTTCCTCCCATTATTCAAAATTCAAGGATAGCATGACCACTGCCTCCTAAGGTCCCAGCCACCCGTACTTCCTCAATCATTCCCTGCCTGCTGGTAAGAATTAGGTCCAAGATGGCAGATCCCCTTGTTTTCTCTTGTATATTTTAGAAGATAAAAGTGGTCAGCAAGAATGGATAAACTTTTGCTTGAGAGAGATTCCCAACAATTGTCAGGATAGGTAAAATCTCCCATGATCACTATGTTGTGCTGCTTTTTTGAGAACTTGGCCATCTGATGTAGAAAGTGTTTATTCATATCTTCTGCTTGTCCAGGCGGCCTATAGTAAATGCCTATAATGGTGTCCTTTCTGTTGTTCTCTCCTTGTATTCTTACCCAAACAGTTTCTACAGAACTACCATGCTCTGAAGCTTGAGTCTCTGTGGAGATATATGCTTTCCTAACATACAACACAACACCTCCTCTCCTTTTATTAAGCGCGTTTCCTATAAATATCTTGTATCCTTCAAGCCTTGTATTCCAATCATGTGTATGATCCCACCAAGTTTCTGCGATGCGGATTACATCATATTTCTCTTCTTCTGATTAGGAGCTCCAATTCTTCTTGTTTCCCCATGTTCTGTACATTTGTGTAAAAAACATTTGTTTGTGATCGGTGTCTCTTGCTCTTCTACTTTCCTTCTGCAATTTTTGTCTTTGTTTTTACTTTCCATTTCGAATAACAAGGTTCTCAATTCTATTCATTAGCTGTATATTTTTGACTAACCTTTCTCTAGCAAGAAATCCATCATAAAAAGGTAATTCACTGCATGGTCTAGAAATCCAAATCTTTCCTGATGGCAGCATCAATGTAGCCAGTTGTTCATCTCAATAATCCTATTCCATTTCCTTATTCTATGGCCATCCACTGGGAGGATAGGTGAGAAGACTACTTGTGCTCCTATTACCTTCATTTCCCTGCTAAGATCTTTAAATTATTTCCAGACAGTGGCAAGGTCCTTTATTGCAGTAACATTTGTCCCTACATGTATGAGTAGGAATAGGTAGTGGTCTGTAGAACTGAAGAGTCTTGATAGTCTATCAGATCCATCATTGCACCTGGAAGACGGCACACCTCCCGTGAGGTGTTAGGTCTGCAGACAGCGGCCTCTGTTCCTTTTAATAGGGAATCCCCCACAACCAGCACTCTCCTTTTGTTCTTCCCAACACTTCTTTTTCTCCATCAGAGGATTCTGAGTGCTTAATTTACAGTTTTTTTGTGGGCAAAAGCATTTCTTGATGTACCTCTTTGTTCTCCTGTGCGAGAGCCTAGTACTGGTTCCTGAGGAGTGTGGGTGTTGACTGATTCCTGATCTTCCTAGGACTTTGAGTCACATGCTTCCATTCCTCTGCTTCTATGCTGATGACACTCAGCTATACACCTCTTCCCGTGACATCTCTGCACCTTTCCTCCAAAACATCTGTTTGTCCACTGTCTCCAACACCATGTCTCATACTTACCCTCTCAACAGAACTGACCTTCTCGTTTTTACACCCTCTTCCAGCTGACTTCCCCCAACATCTCCATATCGGTAGCTGGCACTACCATATTCCCCAGATAGCACACCCACTGCCTCGGGGGTCACACTGGACTCTGATCTCTCCTTTGCCCCCCACATCCAATCTCTGGTCCTAACCTGCCACCTGCACCTCAGGAACATTGCAAACATCTAGTATCGCGTTATACTCCATTGGTCTTCAGTACTGCAGTAATTCGTCGTGAGGTAGATTCCACTAGGTGATGAAATCGTTCTATAGGAATATCGGCCCCTGCGGACAGGAAGCTTCCTGTAGTTGTCGCAGATTAGATGGAGGCACTGACATTCTGATCAGCTGACAGGAAGGTGTCATCGATTCATGCTGCTTGCTCCAAATCCTGACCTCCCATCAGCACGGGGCAACACAAATCTGGATCCATCTGACCAGGTGATGTTCTTCCGCTGCTCGGTGATACAAGTTTTGCGCTTCTTTGCCCACTGAAGTCTTGTCTTTGTCTCTCTTAGACACAATGGAGCTGGAACTGGTCGTTGTATTCAGCTGACTGTGCAGTGCCAGTTGCTCTTCTGAACCATTTTGGTGACGAGTTGTTTCCGTCCACAGGGTCCCTTTTCGCTGGATGATTTCCACAATCACGCCATTCTCAGTATATTCTCCACACTGTTACACGAGAAAACCCCACGCGGTCGGCAGAGAGACCCCGGCTAGTCGAGCACTGATCATCAGGCCTCCTAAGTAGCTCAGATCGTTGGATTTTCACATCTAATGTGGATTCACACAGAAACTGATCCACGGAAAACTGGTCACGTGACTTTATGCTGCACTCCGGGGTAACGGGGATCATTTCCATACAGGGAAGCGCCAATCATGAGAGGGCCAGGCTGTAATAAAAGGAGGTCGGAGGAATCTAATAAAGTGGGTGGAGAAACCAATAAAAGGGGCCATTAAGAGTCTATTGCATAATATTTTGAAACATGCATCCCTATTGTGGTATAAGTGGACAGTGAACCGAGCTTCTCCCTCGAAATGTCGACCATACTTTGGGTTGTGTTCACATAAATAATTACAGTGAAAGCCGCTGGTGGCCAGATCTCGGGTCCGAAAAGATTCATTAGATCCCCCTCTCAATCTGCCAAGTTCTGCCTGGTACAGCCTCATAAATGTATCAGTGCTGGACGCTTTTTAGGCCGCCGGATGCTCTCACTTCCACCTCCCGGCTCAGAGCAGTAAATCCGCCTTTTTAAACATCTCCATTTTAGTCAACAGGATTTATAGCACAGAATTAGTTTTCCATCATTTTTTGCATTTCCATAACTTTCTGCAGGCAGCTCCAGTCTCACCTGTTTGTACTGTATATTTTTTGCCTTCAGCCATTTCACACCCCAAACAACAGAACAGGGGGTGCTGTTACAGAAAGACAAGCTGATAATTAGCGTTTGTAACAGTGATTATTAACAGCAATCAGCACATACTTAGAAATTATATTACATAGACGCTCCAAGAAACTTCTGCATCAAGGCCAAAACTCCAAAGTAGGGCAAACTGGTAAAAGAAAGGGAACCCGTCACCTTAGAACAGCACCAAGAACTAAGTGCTAAATGGAGAGATAGTGGGGAGCCAGGGGTGAAAAAAATTTTTTAAACCCATTCTTGCGCTGTTTCCCCATTCATCACTATTTAGTTTAGAGTACTGTTCTGAGATGACAGGGTCCCTTTAACCCTTTCCAATCCACTGTCTGATGTCTAATGACATACTGATTGAAGGCTGTACAGTTCTGATGTCAGAAGATGTCCAGCAGGGTATTCTTACTGTAGATTACTGGCCGCTCTGTTCTCAGGGGCCTCTCCAGCATGTCACATATCGCAGTACTGGCTCTAGCCAGCAGATGGCGCCATTGTATAATGGCAGAAAGAGAAAGCCCCCTAGGAAACTCTGAATTCAAAATTGGATTGCAAAGGGTTAATCCATTCACACAATAGAAGAGGCTCAGGAAGGAGTCTTCGGAAAAACTACAAGTCTCAGTATCCTACGAAAGCTACAAAGGTCAATTACCTAAATTTTATAATATCTTATAGAGGTTTAAAGGGGTTCGGACACAAATAAAGTTTTTATGCTTTAACAGCCATTGTTCTCTGGTTTGCCTTATGGACACAGAGAACCCACGATTTTTGGCGTGCTACAGCATAAAAACCTAATGCATACCTTTTCTTTTGTTGTTGTTGTGCAGCGGGGGTCATCTCCCAGCAGGCTTTCTTCTTCCTCCACCGAAGCCAGGAAGGGCCACCCCCCCCCCTCAGGGTTTGCACGCAGGCGCAGAAGACAGGTGCCCTCTGACAGGAGTCAGGACGGGCCACCTCTCCACTGTGCACACGCAGAACTTGTAGTTTAGCCAGGACAGACGGCCGCCCACATCAAGCACTGCTTGTGACGTGGCGCCCGTCTGTTCACCTCAGAAGTGGCTGACGGACGGAGCAGAGCAGGAAGCAGTCATTTTGACCGCTCCAGCTCTGCTTTAAGAAGCTAAAGAAGAAGATGCCCGAAGGAGGGGAGATGCCTGACAATCAGTCCTGGCCAGTAAAGGTAAGTAAATTTTTTTTTTTGTCATGTCAGAACCCCTTTAATGATAGGTGAAAAAGCAAAGGAAAAAAAAACAAAACTCTAGTTGCTGTGTCCATACATTACTTATTCTGTACTGATCCGGAGTTCCATCCTGTATTATACTCCAGAGCTGCACTCACTACTCTGCTAGGGGAGTCACTATGTACATACATTACTTCTCAGATACGGAGTTAAATCATATATTATACTCCAGAGCTGCGCTCACTGTTGTGTTGGTTGTTATTGGAAACCATAGGCAAGCGTGTTCTCACACTTACAAATAACATTCTCCTACTTAGGCTGCCAGCACACGGGCGGAAATCCCGCGGCGGCACATGAAAGAGCCGGGGCCGCCAGGCGCGGGCGAGTACGCGCTCGTCCCTGCAGGCTCTCGGGTCGGGTCCCGCGGCGAGAATTCTCGCTGCCGGATCCGACCCGCTCGTCTGCAGGCGGCCTTTATAGACCTAGTATTAACAACAGAAAGTGTCTAGCAGATAAAGATTAGATTCATTTTATGGGTGCTGGCCTGGGGGGCGTAAATGAGTTTAGGGCGCTGGCCTGGCTCTCAGACATACTACTAACATTTTCCTACTTCAGATGCTTTCAGACACCCGGTATTAAAAGGAAAGTGTCTAGCAGATAAAGATTAGATTCATTTTAAGAGCTCTGGCCTGGGGATCTGAAGGAGTTTACGACGGTGCTGGCCTGGGATTGCAACAGATTTTCTCCCTAACCAATAATAAATCTTGACTAAATGTTTCAAACTTTGTAGAGCTATTGAAGAAAACATCTGCAAAGTTGGTGTTCAGTTTGGACCTTCACCTTATAGACTCAGGTAGCTGGACCTTTACTAGAACTAGCAGAGACCCTTTGCTATAGGAGGATGCAGCGTGGTGACTGTGTGCAGGCTGGATACTTATATCAATTGTTTCCCATCATGCATTTCAAAGTCAGTGAAGTTTCAGAGCTCCTATCTTGCTGCCTCCCTAAGAAACCCCACAAATCCACACTCCACGAACCCTCATGCTTCTTGTAATCTCCTCCACAATCGTATCACTCATTAATCCCTGAAGTTTGACTTATTCATTAAAAAAAAGGAAAAGGAAAAAAAAAATAAAAAATTGGTGCTTTCACAAAATTTTATTTATTTTTCACCGTAAATCTAGGAAAGCGTTTATCCGTTTCGGGATTAAACTCCAAGAGATAACCACCCAGCGCTGGTCTACAATCCTATTAGCTCCTCCGTAAATCCGGCACAAGGCCTCCTCTCCCAGAATTAATTTCATTGTTCTATTAGGTAGATACATTTCCGGATAAGATCCATCTTCAAAAGGGAAGCGCCGTCAGCGCAACCAGCTGGAAATACATTACTGAGCCCGATTTCAAAGGGCCTAATCCTCTCTCTGTACGTCTCAGAACCTCCCTGATTAGACTCGCTTGCAGCTTCTTTTTAATCACGATGCACTTCAAGAGTACGGTTACCGTCCAAAGCGGCGGTACCGACGGCAAGCAATTACTGCAATTAAAGAGACTGGATTTTATGTGATTTGATGGTTGTGGGAATTTCATTTAAAATTTAAAGTGACATCAAAATGTAGACTGCCGCAGTGCCGGCGCTTGGTGTTGAAAGGATTTTTGTTTTCCAAAAAGCATGATTAGGCGATGTGCGGAGAATGTGAAAAATCCCGGATATACAGAAGCTTCACTCATCTTAGTTTGCAACATATATAATCTATACCGAATGGCCCTTTATTATAGCACCCCCCCCCCCCCCCACACACACACACCCCCCAGTGCAAAACAACAGCGAGCTTCGTGTTCAGACACGTTAGTTGGAGCCCCAGTGTTGTATTCAGCTGACTGTGCAGCACTTGCTGGTCAGAACGATTCCTGACATCCTCCTCTGATCCCTTTTAGTAATGAGTTGTATCCGTCCACATGATTCCCTCTTGCTGGATGTTTTCCTCAATTATGCCATTCTCTTTATACTCTACACACCGTTAAACGAAAAATCCGGTTGGCAGTGAGCCCCCGGCTAGTCTAGTACCAATGACCAGGCCTCATTGAAAGTGGCTCAAATTTGCTGGATTTTCCCTTCTAATGTGAATTCAAACAGAAACTGATCCCCGGAAAACTTGTCACGTGATTTTATGCTGCACTCCGGGGTCACATGGTGTAATTTCCATACAGGGAAGTGCCAATTGTGAGAGGGCCGATGGCTCTAATGGGCTGGTTTCCTGAGGTTTGTTGAAAAGTCAGTATGGTGAACGTTAAAGCCCTCACATGGGGTGCAAACCTGTTTTTTTCTGACTCCTGAACATCAAAACCTATCTAGTTATGTAGTTGAAAGCGAGGGAACAATATGGTGGCATCAAGACCAATGCAGAAGTCGCTTTTTTCATTGCGCATCTGTTCTGGTCTATAGATCATAGAATGGTAGTTGGAAGGGACTTCCAGGGTCATCAGGTCCAACCCCCTGCTCCGTGCAGGATTCACTAAACCATTCCAGACAGAAGTCTGTCCAGCCTCTGTTTAAAGACTTCCATTGAAGGAGAACTCACCACCTCCTGTGGTAACTTGTTTCACTCATTGATCACCCTCACTGTCAGAATGTTTTTTTCTAATATCTAATTTGTGTCTCCTCCCTTTGAGTTTCAGCACTTTGCTTCTAGTCTTTCCTTGTACAAATGAGAATAGGGCTGATCCCTCTGCACTGTGAGAACCCTTCAGATATTTGTAGACTGCTCCTAAGTCTCCTCGGAGCCTTCTTTTTTGCAAGCTCAACATTCCCAGATCCTTTAACCGTTCCTCATAAGACATGATTTGCAGACCGTTCACCATCTTGGTAACTCTTCTCTGAGCTTGCTCCAGTTTGTCTATGTCTTTTTTAAAGTAGGGTGCCCAGAACTGGACAGTATTCCAGATGAGGTCTGACTAAGGAAGAGTAGAGGGGGACAATTACCTCACGTGATCTAGACTCTATGCTTCTCTTAATATATCCCAGAATTGTGTTTGCCTTTTTGGTTGTTGCATCACATTGTTGACTCATGTTCAGTCTTTTTGGGTACCCCACTTGAGACATTCTTCCAATTGAATGTGCAGCCTTTTATGATCACTCTTTGAGTACAATCACTCAGCCAGTTGCGAATCCACCTAACAGTTGCCTTGTCAATTCCATATTTGATCATTTTTTCAATAAGTATAGTATGAGATACTTTGTAAAGATGATATTAGGACATATTTATACCTCTTAATATTCAAAGAACACAAAAAGTGATAAATCCTGCGAGACACACAATGCAAACAACTGTGTCACTGCACCTAAAACCGTTAAGGGGATGCAGCACTAATGTTGCGTGCCAGGTGGCATTCCAGCCCACCCCAACAGCAATCATCACTCTGTCTTCTCTCAAGAGCTATGCATGGGGCTGTCATCAGGACGTTCTGGACCCCATACATTTAGAACCTGGGCGCCTAGACCCCGCATTACCTGAAGGGAAGTAGAGAAGAGATAGCAACAAGTAGGCAGAGGATCTGTATGTAAAGAAAGGGAGAGTCCACAAGGTGGCAAGAGCGAGGAGTCAGGAAAGTGGCAGAGGCTCTATAGAGGTTAAAGAGCAGGGGATGACAAAGTGGCAGGGGCTCTATGGGGGAGTTGTGAAAGCACAGACAGTGGCATGGGCTCTGTGTAATAAGAGGAGGCACAAAGTGGCAGGGGTTCTGTGGGGGTTAAAGAGCAGGGGGTGACGAAGTGGCAAGGGCTCTATGGGGGAGTCGTGAGAGCACAGACAGTGGCATGGGCTCTGTGTAATAAGAGGGGGCACAAAGTGGCAGGGGTTCTGTGGGGGTTAAAGAGCAGGGGGTGACAAAGTGGCAAGGGCTCTATGGGGGAGTCGTGAGAGTACAGACAGTGGCATGGGCTCTGTGTAATAAGAGGGGGCACAAAGTGGCAGGGGTTCTGTGGGGGTTAAAGAGCAGGGGGTGACGAAGTGGCAAGGGCTCTATGGGGGAGTCGTGAGAGCACAGACAGTGGCATGGGCTCTGTGTAATAAGAGGGGGCACAAAGTGGCAGGGGTTCTGTGGGGGTTAAAGAGCAGGGGGTGACGAAGTGGCAAGGGCTCTATGGGGGAGTCGTGAGAGTACAGACAGTGGCATGGGCTCTGTGTAATAAGAGGGGGCACAAAGTGGCAGGGGTTCTGTGGGGGTTAAAGAGCAGGGGGTGACGAAGTGGCAAGGGCTCTATGGGGGAGTCGTGAGAGCACAGACAGTGGCATGGGCTCTGTGTAATAAGAGGGGGCACAAAGTGGCAGGGGTTCTGTGGGGGTTAAAGAGCAGGGGGTGACGAAGTGGCAAGGGCTCTATGGGGGAGTTGTGAGAGCAGAGACAGTGGCAGGGGCTCTGTGTGATAAGAGGGGGCACAAAGTGGCAGGGGTTCTGTGGAGGAGTGAGGCAGGAAAGACTGAAGGGAGGGTCATAAAAAAATTAAAAACTTTAAAAGAAAAAAAAAATGCAGCTCTATGTACAGAGCTGGCAGCAGCTTCAGGACCTCCTTTACCTCCCTTAACAGTTACCATTTAGGGACCCATTCATTTTTTGGGCAAATATCCAGTCAATATACATGTATCATACGTATTTGCGCAGTCCCATTCACTTCAACGGCCTACTGCTCTGATGCTCTGCGCAGTAGGCTTCCCATGACAGCAGCTGAAAACCAAGACCATCTTGCTGGGGCTGAATGGTTGGGAGGTCTGCCTATGGAAAGAGCGTTGTGATGGCCCTTAATGGAAAGAGAAAACAGCAGAGGAGACGGACGTGATAGCGCTGAATGAAGACACCGATTATTAGAAAAATAGGTTTAGCCGGCACTTCACGCAACAATATCCCTATTTCTAGCTCTAAAACTGATGACGCGACCGAATGCCGCTCAACCGTATAAATATTAATCATGTCAAAGGAGCGGTAGGGAAAAAGAAAGTTGCATTGTTCAGCCAATTTCATCCAGCTGCTGCTACAATATGGGTCACCAAGACAAGACAGGTGAGAAATATGTATTAACACAGCCGGCGCCGCCATCCAGGCATCTGACGCTGTATAATTCCAGCCAGACGAGCGAGGCTAAGTGATAATTACATGGAAGCTAATAACATTTAAGAAAGGAATAAGATTATCTCTATGAGCGGCAATTAATTTTGCAGATCAAGGTTGGAGGAGGGGCGGCTGTACTGACAGGCAGGAAGCGCTGGACGTCCTTGGTGGAAGTGAAGCTCTGGTGTCCATTCGTGGCCGGTTACTAATGGTAATGTATACTAGGTGAAGCGGATAATAGGTGGTGTGCGGTGCTGGTGACGTAGGAGCGCCATATACTGCCCTCGGGGGTGACCGCATCCTGCCTCATGTTACGACAGGCATAACCGAGAGGAAAAAGCGAGAATTCCAAACATTCACTGACCAAACATATGCATCACTGTATTCATTCAACTCACACTGAGTGACCCCCTTATTAGAGCCCCCCCACCGCTCTCACAATAAGCAATAATTTCCACACAGGGAAGCGCTGTGACCCCGGAGTGCAGCGGTGGATCAGTTTCAGTGTGAATCCACATTAGATGGGAAGATCCAGCGATCGGAGTGACTTCCAACGAGGCCGGGTCATCAGTGCTAGACTAGCCGGGGCCTCACTGCCAACCGCATGGGGTTTTCTCGTGTAACGGTGTGAAGTATATACCGAGAATGGCGTGATCAAGGAAAAGCCGAAAGGAGATCCTATGGATGTACACAATTCATTACCAAAAGGCGTCAGAGGAGAATGTCAGGAATCATTCTGACCAACTGGCGCTGCACAGTCAGCTGAATACAATGCTGGGGCTCCAACTAACGTGTCTGAACATCCAACTCAGCGCGGATGGGTTATAACAGCACACGACCAGTTCCAGAGCCATTGTGTGTAAGAGAAACAGAGATGCAAGACTCCAGCTAGAAAAAGAGGTCAGATGGATCTGGTGCAAGCAGCATTAATTGATGACCCCTTCCTGTCAGCGGCTCAGAACATGTCAGCACCTCCATCTACAAGACGCTTCATGTCCACGGTGGCCGATATTCCTGCAGAACTATTCTAGAATGATTTTATCCCCTAGTGCCATCTACATTGCGATGAATTGCTGCAGTTATAAGGGCAAAGGAAGTCCATAGCACTACTGATGGGGACTTTAAAAAAAAAAGGGCTGTTCGGTGTAGATGTATTATAAGTCATATTATTAGCCACTAGCACAGGTCTAGGACTACTGGCAGCAATATATAGCCTGCGGTATAATCCTAGGGACTAACGAGTTCAAGTAACCTTCTGCACATCATCTAGCAATACTCCAATGGGCATATCGAGATACTTAGATAATGACTCACCCCACTGAGTAGAGATATCAGCAGTTATGGTAGTGCTGGGATACCACAGCCCTGCAGATTACTGGGTCCTCCACTCACTTCCGCATTGTGAAGTCATGTAACAATCGTATGATCGCTGTAGTTAATTTCCAGCCTCAGCGATCAAGTGGCTGTCAGAAGACCGCACAACGTGGAAGTGGAGTACAGCGCACCCATTACAGGTCCGGGAGCAACAGGGAAGACTGATATGGACTAAATACAGGGGGAGGTTTGGGGCATGACTTCTAAAAAGGGGGCATTAATTGGGCAGACAGACATTATTTCTGAAAGGGAGCCATCAGGGGCATTATTTCTAAAAAAAAAGTGGTATTAGTGAATGTGAACAAACGGGGTATTACTGAGTGGGCATATGAAACATTGCTAGGTGGAGGACACTTTTACTGTGCGAGAGTCACTATAAGCAGCACTTACTGTGTGGGGCCTACGACAGGCACAAAAATGCCGACAGTACAACTGTATGGGGTACCACAGTGGGCATTATTACTATTATCTTGGGTACTATTGAAAGGGGGTTGCATAAAGATGTAGATAACATAGGGGGAGGGGCATGATGGAAAAGCAAAGATCCAAACATATATGTGTATCAAATTCCAGAGAAGTTATAGTCGAGAGAAGTCATCATGGCAGTCTGGGCCGGATACATTAGAAAAAAAAAAAAGGAAACTGAACAACTGTAGTCAGAGAGAACATCACCTGTGATCATTGGATATAATGGTACTGTAATCACTTATATGGTCTGCAAAGCACCTATAGAATAATAATCTTTATTTGTATAACGCCAACTTATTCCACACCTGTGTAAAACCAGTATCTACAGTCATATGGTTACTGTTTGCACTGCTGCAGATTTACTGCCTCATATGTCGTGATGTCGTGACTGGATAGGGGCCCACTGAGACTGTTGCCCGAGGGCCCACACAAACTAGGAGTCGGTCCCAATTGATCATACCATAATTCAGCTTGTCACTCCCCTGGCGTATCTGCCTTTATAATAAATCCAAGGCACAGAGTAACGATGGAGAGACCCAATCAACAAGACGACGCAGTACAGAGCTCGCATGTTAATATCTTCGGGCCCACAGGCTGCTGCAATTACAAATCTGAATAAAATGAAGCATTTAGCAGCGCAGCGCTCATTCCCATCATCACTAAAGCCTTTCAGAATATTTATGTCTTCTGGAGCAGAGACAGACGTTGGCCCCAAACCAGAAAGCAAAGGAAGATGGAGATTTATCAGTGTAAATTTGAAATAGTGTATTCATAATTGGACTTTCCAAGTGCTTAAATTGTCACCTGAGTAGTTGGATCTCAGTTCTTCCAAGTGCGTTACAGGTAAAATAAAGGAAGATGGGGTTTGAGAACAAAATAAATATTGTGAAATATGTAATTCCTCTTACAGCCAGCAGGTGTCCCCGGTATCAATGGATACTTCCTGTAGAGCAAATTTTAATGGTGACACCTTTTGGATAACAGACGTTACTGCACTTGTGACACAGAGGGGGTTCTTTTACAAGGACAGATAATCTGTCTGTGCTAACAACCACTGACTGACAATGGCCAAGACTGTCTGTGCTCATTACCTTCATGTAGTGCTGCCCATAGTTTTGATGGCACCCTGTGCAGAATTTTTTATTTGCCATCCCGTTCCATCATAAAGAAACTATATATTTTGCACTGATAGCCTATCTGCCTATATTCTGCTTGTGCAGAAAGCAGCAAGATAGAAGCATACCCAACCAGAACAGCTCAGTGAATAAATACAGTACCAGTACTAAGCTCATAACATAAATACAGTACCAGTACTAAGCTCATAAGAAAGCATCAGAACCACAACTGATTGTCCCCATACAGCTGTCATTGATTGGCTGCAATTTTCCCTGTTTACAAGGAGAGATGGGCAAGCATTTTTAGGCTTACCTAAACAACACGATTAGCCAACGAATGATTGTTAGTTTGTTCATCAGCTGATCTTTCGCCCTTTTACATGGCCCAATTAACAGGTGAACAAGTGTTCGTAGGTACATTCAATGATAACCAGCCTGCATAAAAGGACCTTTAATCACAATGCTCAGCGGGGGAGAGAGTCACAGAGAGGGGCTTTAACTAACAGCCATTTACCCTAACACTTGGGATTTCAGCAAAAAGTAGGGGAGTCCTGACATGGACATGACTGCAGGTTTAGATGGCACACAGAACTTCTAGTCTGTTACCATAGACACACATGGGTCTGCATAGGAGCTGTTTACACAAAGCATTAGGAGATACTCAAATGGGTTGCCTAGTTGTAAACTACTAATGGCTTATCCTCAGGATAGGTCATCAATTGTAGATTGGCGGCAGCCTGCCGCTCAGGGCTCCCAATGAGAAGCTGTTTGTTGCGCCAATGCGTTTATACACTGAGCTGATTTCTGTAGGAAGCGGACAGCTCTGTTCCAACTGTAGTGGTCATGCTTGGTATTACAAGCATAAATTTTAATGAGAACTTGGCCTGCAATAGCAAGTCTGGCCACTGCATTAAGAACGGAGCAATTTGCTTCCTGCAGAAATCAGCTTAGTGTATAAGCACTCCGGCCCACAGAATAGCTGATTGGTAGGAGTCCCTGGCGATGGATCTCCGTGGAGCTACTATTCATGGCTTATTCTGAGGATAGGCCATCAATAGTTTACAACTGGACAACCCCTTTAAATCAAGACTATATGCAGTGTTGCTTCTTTATTTTAGATTCACTAGACCCTCATGGTGCTGCTGCAACATTGTGCGCTATTAGTTCTTCGTACTTCAGCGATCCGCTTGTTTTTTCACTTGTCCTATTTATAATACATCGGGGAAGAAAAAGAAGGGCCACAATATCTTATATCACAGCCAGACTGCAGATGTTATTTGCCTGCGGCTATCAGCACATGTTCGGGGTTGCAGTTTTGCAAGAAATTGAGAGCCACACGCTGGATACCACCGAGCCAGGAGGACATCAGGGTACAGCGCTGTCAAAGCATTCCTTCACTACACTACAGCCAATATGGTTAAAATGGTTGTCCAGGGTTAGAAAAAGATGGCTGCTTTCCTTCAAGCACAGCGCCAGTTCCATTGAAGTTGGAGCTGAGCTGCGATATCAGATGTGGACAAAAGTGGCGCTGTGTTTGGAAGAAAGCAGCCATGTTTTTCTAACCCTGGACAAACCCTTTAATAAAAATCATAAGTACTGAAATATCCTATGACATTTGCCTCCTAATAACATGTCATATTTTAATGGCAAGAACTCCTCAGGCGCTGCGGATCTTCCTTTTTACGGGCTGAGGACCATTTCTAGTTCTTGCACCTGATTATACGGAGCGCATGAGCAACTGCTTATCTGGTCAGTAATACAGATTAAGAAAGCACTCAAGTAGCCTCCTAGATGGTACTTCAGTGACAATTCTCACTCACCAGCTGTTCGGCTCTCCTGCGCTCCTGGTTTGTGTAGTTCTTCTCACGAAGGATGGCAGAGCTGTACTGCTCCTGAGCGGCCTCCCGCTCTCTCCTGGCTATGCGGGCCAGCTCCTCCTGGATGATAGCTTGTTCCTTCTCATATCTGCACAGAAAGACGCAAATCACTCAAAAACATCATAACCTTATACAAGGTACCCGATGAAGGGAGAAGTGAGGAGCTGTAAGCAAAGTGGGAATCAGCAGAGTTGTGAATGCAACTGTGGAGGTGAGCAGTGTACAAAACATGGCAGAATTCAAAAGCAGTACAAAAAAAAAAAAGTTAAAAAAATAAAATACATTTTTTAGCCCTTTTTCCTTCCGTGTCCCCCTCAGTACCACTAATTTGTGTTATTGTGGGCAGCTGGGCAGTGTCACATGACCCATTTTTCTGTCTACAACACCCCAAATCCTCTGCATGATTGTGTATGTCTTTCATCCCCCCGCCCCTGTCCAACATAACCACAAGACACTCTCCTTCCCCTTTGACAGCTGTAAATATAGTACCTAGTAAGTCTTCACTCCCCGTTTGACATTATATAATCAGCGATAGGTTTCCTAGTCGGTCTCCTTCCCCATCTGGAAGATATAAATAAAGCCCCAACCAAGTTCTCAGTGAGTCTTCACCCCCACCTTGAAGCTATATAGTGCACAATAAATTGCCAGTCAGTTTCCTCCTCCCCCCCCCCTTGGAGCTGCAAATAAGTTCCTACTTTTCAGTCTCCTTTCCCACTTGCCAATTGTAAATATAGTCCCTATCAATTTCCCTAGTTAGTCTCCTTTCTCATCTGGCAGCTGTAAATATAATCCATAGCCCCCAGTGCCACCTACCTGGCAGCTATATAGTCCCTAATTTGTCCCCAGTCCTTCCTTCTTTTGTGCTGTAAATAAGTACCCAGTTAGATCTCAGTCTCCTTCCCCCTCTGGCAGCTGGGGAACAAAGCCTTATATGTGCCATTTGTGGTCGGCAGACACTGACCTCCTGTAGAGTTCATCCTCGGCATACGTGGTCGGTTTGCTCCCTCCTGCAGTTGCTTGCTGAGGGCCTACAGTTATAGAGCCACTTGTTACTCCATGCATCAAACAGGAAGCAGCAGCAGGTACAAGATTTGGAGGTCACCTACCTTTGGCTTCTGATGCAGACTCCCCCCTGGGAGGGACCACCGGAGCTGTTGAGGTGGTCCCCGGCATCTTGTTCTGCTCTCCTCTCTGCCACGCAGACTCCTTCATACGATTCACAATGTCATCAGAGAGCTGCAATATAGACAAGAGAGACGTTCAGACTACTACTTGGACCCCTCCCCCATTATTTACATATACTAAGGCAAATGATTTCTGGTTAGAGGGATCTAACCACCAAAATCTAAGACCACCAAAACTTCCTACAACAAAGATACAATGCATTTTCACATGGATTTTCTCTTCTAAGTCACATGACACGACGTCTGTGAGTTCCGAGTAGAACAGAAGTTATTGGAAAAGTCATGTGACCATTCTATAGATGTACATTGAGCGGGAAGTTGCACCTGAGGCCTTTAGTACCTGCAGCACCAGGATGTGCAAAAAAAAAGATGTTATAAAAGAAAGATCCACAAAAGAAGTCGCGTAACTCACAGTACAAGTATCAGACGACGTCCTTAAAGGAGTTTTCCCATTTCCTAAAATTGCTCCACCTCCCCTCTGTACTTCCTGGTAGCTGCTGACCAGGACATGTGACTGCTGCAGCCAATCACTGACACAGCAGTGGCCTTCTATAGCCAGTGATTGGCTGCAGCAGTCACATGTCCTGGTCAGTAACAACCAGGAAGTACAAGGGGGAGGTGGAGCAATTTTAGGAAATGGACCCCACTGGATGGGCGCTTAACTGCCAGCAACACTGACAACGGAATCTAAGGATGTAAACAGCTGCAATCAGAGCCAACGCCGATCATGGCTGCTGCTGTGGCTGTCAGCTGGTGACCAGAGCTGACATCCAGCCGGCATGGAGCAGCGTCAGCTCCGTACAGCACTCACGGTTGCCTGCTTTACATCTATGGCAGGTGATCATTATTGGGTTAAACTAAAGCAAACGGAAACTTTACATCACGGAAAATAAAGTATTTTCATTTGTCCCATCTTGGTGTAATACAATATACAAGCACTAGATGGAGCAGAAGGACCCTCACCCATATGACACATACAGTCCATGTATCCTCCGACTACATTATCACCATGTATATACTAATTAACCATTATACTAAGAGTAGAGAAAAAGCCGATCCAGCGCTATATCTCATACTGGTGTCCTATACTGACATAACAGTAGTGTACTTGGGAAGGAAGGCGTAGATGCGCTACACGGCGGTATGGAACACGGGTGCCTGGGGGCCCAGAACATGGATTTTTATTTTGCTGTGGCCCCTGTAAGATGCGAGAAGCGGAAATTCATTTTCCGTGTCTCTCTACATCCCGTGGGACCGCTGCGATGAATGAAGTAGGGACAGCCTACTGGAAGCGGCCTCCATCTGCTACGATAGCGGCGGACCATCCAGGCAATCATCCACCGCCGTCTGCCGGAGATTCCATTACAATATTGTTATTTCACCCTGCATACACTGCAAAGCACAAGCCAAATACAAATGGGGGCCAGGGGCCCCAACACCTGGCAATGATGGGTGGCATCTAACGTTGCATGGACATGTCAATAGGCTTGCACTACGGGTAAATATTGCGTCATACTGCAACATTGTAGTTCATTATGCAAAAATAACATTGTATCAATCAGATTCAGCCCTGCAGCAGATGCTTCCCAGCAGTCTTCACTGCACCCTTTCCTGTCCAGGGAGCGAGAGAAGCCGCTAGGCAGGGCAGAGAACTGCAATGGCGGCATTTTCGGATCTCGTGGTTGGTCACTGCTAGTGTGTGTGATATACACTGAACGCCTGGGATAGCACTATGTAAGTTATGAAGTGGTCTTCCCTCGGCGTCCACACCTGCAGAAGTTGGGAGGATGAACACCGGTCAGCATGCTCATGGCGAATTATCGGACGAGGCGCCGGACGGACGGGACATTCCATTTCTAAGGTTCTGCAGGTATTTACCGCTCCTTGAGCCACAGTGTCAGGAGTAGGCGGGCGTTACCAGCCACAGCGGACAGCGCAGGGGCCGTCCACGGGTGCTTAATAACCACGACCGGCGGGGTCTGCCGAAAACTATCTGTGCGGACAGACAAGTGACTCCATAAGGCTGGGTTCATACAGGGCGTATTCCCGCCGGAAATCCCGCGGTTTGGCCGCAGCAAAAACCGCGAGATTTCCGCCGGGAGAACCGCCGCGAAAAAAGGCGTGGCGGCTTTGAAGCGGCCCGGCCGCTCGCTTTTCCGTTGCTGACGGCGCTCCCATAGAGGAGAGCGTGGCCACGACAAAAATAAACAAAAAAGTAAATGTAAACAGACATGCTGCATCTTCTGAAACCGCTGCAGCCGCGGTTTCAGCCGGACTTACCGCAGCGGATTGGCCGTCCCGTGTGGATGAGATTTCTGATAAATCTCGTCCACATGGCTGGCTAATCCCAAGATTAGCGGCCGCGGGCGGATTTGCCGCGGCGAAATTCCGCGCGGCAAATCCGCCCTGTGTGAACCCAGCCTTAGAAATCACTCCACATCTAGCGGGAGTGGCTCACGTACACCCTGCAAGTCAGACCCACTAGAGCACCTCTGTTATCACCACAATGCCAGCACCCCACCTGGACCCCACAGGTGTCTTCTGTCCACCTATGGAATCCATGCCATGTCAGAGGGGGTCCTACATGATATTAGTTCCTGTCCCATGACTTCTGGCACATCAGTGTAGACAATCCTCTGTGAGGTAAACCCATCAACAGCCCAAATCTCTGTCCTGTCCTGATAATTTGTTACAATGTATCAGTGCATGTAACTGAAGTCCGGACCATTCGCACGCCCGTACATGTTGCGGATGAGCTACAGTAAACGCGTATAGTTTAGCGCTAATGACTATGCTGACTTGCAACTTAAAACCACAGCAAGCACAGATGCAGTAATTAGCAGCAATCTGCATGCGGTTGGTTACTGCGGCTCATTCGCGACACACTTTAACTCTCCGATGATCACCTAGACTGCATACAACGGTAACAAACACTCATCTGTGTGTAGCATTAGGTCACTATGGGTGTTTAGCCTCTGGATGTAAAAAAGAACATTTCCATTTACTTAAAGCAAGCAGAGATCCTGAAAACAAAACTTATGAGCAACACGTTGATTTTTCGTCACTTTGGTACGTGCAGAAGGTTGTTATTTCCTCGATGAAAAAAAATGCATCATTTGCCACGGATTTTAGTGCGGATTCACAGTGGATTTCAGCCCCCCCCCCCAAATTTGTAGGGATGAAATCGGTGGTTAAAACTCGCAGCATAAATTGATGAACCGCGGATTTAAAATCTGCGCAACAGGAAAATGTAGGTGTGAATTTTTTTACCGCAACACGTGGACGATCTATCCATCGCTAGTTGTGGTCCCCTCTGGGGACTAAGAAGAAAAGTAAAAATAAACATAATAAAGTTTTACTAATTATTTTAAAAAAAAGTAAGAAAAAAAAAAAAAACCTTTTGCCTATTTATAAGAATCGAAATAATAAAACAAAAATATATACCGCATATACTCGAGTATTAGCCGACCCCAGTATAAGCTGAGTCAATAAGTTTCACCACAAAAAACTGATAAAACTTATTGACTCGAGTATATACTAGGTAAAGAAAAAATGCAATACTCAACTCCCAGCCGCCGTCTGTGTCCCCAGCGTGATGGTTTCCCCGGCGGTGCGGTAAGCTGCTTGAGAATTCTGCCCGCTGTCATCTTCCTGCTCGGCTTCGAATTCCCCCGCCGTCAGCGCTGTGTGAGTAAGAACTTTGATGGACTGAGCGCCAGCCAATCACAGCCGGCACTTGATAAACTAATCACAGCCATTCAGTGATGTCATCCACTGAATGTCTGTGAATGATCGAGCGCCGGCTGTGATTCAAGTTATCAAGCAGCTTACCGCACCGCCGGGGAGACCATCACGCTGGGGACATAGACGCAGGCTAGGAGGTGAGTATTGCAGGTTTTTTGTTGTTTTTTTTTACCTCACTCGAGTATAAGCCGAGGGGGGTTTTTTCAGCATGAAAAAAATGTGCTGAAAACCTCGGCTTATACTGGAGTATATATGGTATTTGGCATTGCTGCGTCTGTAAAAGTCAGACCTAATCAAAGTAATGCATAACTTACCCCGCACGATGAAAGAAAAAGTGCAATAAAAAGCGCTCAGAAGTGGTATATACTCCAAAATGGTGCCAACACAAACTACAGAATATCCCGTATAAAATGAGCCCTGAGACACGTATGTCGATGAAAAAAGAAAAAGGTTATTATGGGCAGAAGATGGCGGCAAAAAATAATAAAAAAAATTAAATATCTTTGAAAAAAGTCATATAGCAAAAAGCAAAAAAAACAAACAAAAAAAAAAACGAACGATACAAGTTTGGTACGGCAGTAATCATACTGACCCATGGAATAAAGTTATCAGGTCATTTTTGTTGCAGTTTGTGCGCCGTACAAACAAGACCCACCAAATGATGGCGGAATTTAATTTTTTTCCCCCATTTCCCTCAACTTACACGTTTTTCAGTACATTATATGGTACATTAAAAAGCAGCATCGAAAACTACAACTCGTCCCGCAAAAAAACAAGCCCTCATACAGCGACGTCGATGATAAATAAAGGAGTTACAATTTTTTTTAAGGTGTGAGGAAAAAAATGAAAATGGAAAAACAAAAAACGGCTTGGTCACTAAGGGGCTAAAAAACGCGCCAAAATCTGCATCTTTCTGACACGTTTTTGCTGCGGATTTAGCTAGGTCAATAGGCAAACTCTGCGTACCTCATTCTGACGCGTTTCTGCTCGTTTCCAAGTCAAGAAGGGATCGGTCACCTTGAGACGCGGGAACACGATTTTCCATGTTGGAATCCCGCACGCAGATTTTGCCCACAGGCAGCACTAAATCCGTACAAGGAATTAGCGCCACCACAAAACCGCGTCAGCAAGGCGAGGAGTTTGCCACAGTTTTTGGAGGTGGAATTCACGTGGAAAATTGTGCTGCGAATTGCGCCTTGTGAACGGATTTCTCAGCGTTGATTCCGCCATTATACCCACGGCATACATCCATGCTCAGCTGCGCATTTCTGCATGCAGATTTAGCCCTATGAACGACAGTGAACATTGGCAGCGGGGGGCGGTGCGCCCTCCATTATAATCTACAGGGACGCCGCCGGGTCGATCGGCATTACGTGGCACAGAACACTGATGTGCGCATATAATGGATGACAGCAAACGTAAGAAACGCGAACGCGTCTGGCGATCCGTGCCACATTGATAAAGTTTCGGACTGAACGCCGCGCCCGATTCACAACATAAACTACAGTTACATTCGCAAAAATAAATGCATGCCTTCATAAATATGGCGCAAAGCAGTAACTTCAGGCTCATATTTGCTGGCATTTACCATAGACGCGGCACGTCTCTTTTTTTACACATCGCGCCAATATTTAGCGACACATTAATTATACTATTGTTAATTTGGCGCCACTGGTCACTCGCGTTCCTCTACTGCGCTGATCTGGAGTTTCCATTAGTTTACCCCCCCTCCCCCCTTCTTGATATATGAGCACTGATATATGGAGGCCAATGATGTCTCATGATTACAACAAACATGCAGCTATCGCGATATAGACCTACTGTCACACATCCTATATGTACAGGCATATGTGAGGACACCCCCTCCCGGCGTCCTCCTGTTCTCACCCGAACTCCTCGCAGCACTTGGACCCGCTCCTCCTCATCCAGCCCGAAGGACACCCGCCGCCCGCTGCTCTCGCTTCCCCCCATTACTATCACCAGGGCAACAACCACCAGCAGCAGCAGCAGGACCCAAGACTGACAGTCTATCCGCATGCGCAGGACGTCCAGCCGCCATTGGAGACGGTGAAAGGACGTCAGCCAATCACAGCGATACCTCGCCCCTCCACCAATCACAACAGAGCGCGCTGAAGCATGGCATGCCGGGAGGTGTAGTTTTTTTGTGATTCGACTGTGTGATTGCTTCTAGACTCGTTGGGGCTTATTTATGAAGCTTCTTCCTCCAGAATCGCGGGGTAATCTGCATCTGAATAACGGCGTATTATTTTTTACAACTGATTTGTGCCAAAAAGAATGAAAAATTACAAATGTCTTGGTCATTTCCCCCCCTCCTTACAAATGTGGGCGTGGCCTCTATGTTGGATGTTTCTGACACATTTATAGCTGAATGTCAGAAAACAGGCGCAAAAAGTAAGTGCAGAATAGACCAATCAAATTTGATCTAAGTAGCGCAGGTGATCGGCGCAGTTTATGGCACTTGCTTTGGCTTTGCTGGATTTGGCACAATTTTATTGCGTAATCTTTCAGCTTCTGATGTAAATTGTGAGCGCAGTGGGAGGAGCTTTTTCATTTTAGTGCTTTTTGGCGCATCTCTCGTGATTTTTGCGCTTGCATTGCTTGTTTTAATAAACTCTTCGAGCAATTTTTTGTTTTTTAGTAGGATAATGTTCTTTATACGGTTGGGAATCCAAACGTTGAGCCACTCACATTTTGGCGTATCTATGTGAATTTTGGCATACCTCAGCTTCTTATGCCCAGCAGCAGCCAGCTGGGACCGACAACCAGCCTCCCGCTGCAACAGGGAGCAGTGAGAACACTGATCCCCACTGTTAATTCCTTACAAGCCCCGATCACTGTTGACCACAGTATGTAACGGGTTCACAGAGCGAGGGCGCTCCGTCTCTGATGTCAGCAGGCCTCTGCCAGGTAATTGCGGAGAGACAATGGGTGGTCATGGCAACCATCCACCACACAATTGCATCTGGGTCTGCTATGGCATGTGAGCACTATGAGAGGTAACAATGCTTATCAGTAGAGAGCGTTCGTAGCATCACAGGTTCAAGTCCCCTACAAGCACATAACGAATCCCCATGTTTGGTATCATTGCATCCATATCGAGTCCTACAATAAATTGCACATACTTTTCATCTTGCGTGGCAAATGCTATAAAAAAAATGCATTTTTGTTCATTTTGTCTCTACAAAAAATGTCATCGAAAAAAGGCTTATGTGTCCCCAAAATGGTACCAATAAAAACGACAGCCCTCACACAGCTCCGTCCATCGAAAATAAAATAAGTAATGGGACTTTGAATGCAGCGATGCAAAAAAAAATTCTAAAACAAAGGAGTTTTTACTGTGCAAAAGTGGAAAAGACTAAAAAAACATACAATGGTGTTGTAACCGCACTTACCCACGTTGGTGCGATATCGACAGTTACATTTTTTACCCATTAGAAAAAATATATGTTTTTATGCTGCATGATTAACACTAAAAAAATCATTAAAAAATCATGGCAGAATTGGTAATTTTTCTCCCCACTCTTCAAAAATTACAGAAAATTCAGTATAGGATTCAATACACTAGATGTACCCCGAAAAAATTCATCCCGCCACACGAAAAGCCCTCATACGGCCGTGTCGCCGGAAAACTAAAAAGGTTATGGCGATGAAAGTAGAGATGAAAATCCCAAAAGTTGTTGCATCCTTAGGCCGCCTGTGATAGACATGATGATTAGTTAGTATAAAATGTCTATTGATTTGTATAAACCAAATGTATTATGCTATTGTAATGACTTTTTAACTTAGTGGAGGTTAAAGGCCACACAATCTCATCATGGTATTTGTTGGACAATGGCATGGTGAAAGATGTATGGTGTAATGTTAGCTGAGTACATAAAGTTGCACAAACAGCCTCTAAGAGTTAAAGGTCATATTAAAGGTCCATTTTCCTGATCATTATGGTAAATAAACGTTGATTGGATTAATTATGTTTATTATAATTAGCAGCGGTTTATAAATTATACTAGAGACGCCTTACAGGGACTAGCTGACCAATTAGGACCTGCCTCGACTATGACTTTTCAAAATAGAATGGCCTTAGATATGACTTTAGCTAAAAAGGGGAGTGTCTGTAAGATGATAGGGGAGACTTGTTGTACCTACATCCCAGACGACACGTGACCCGCAGGTAAAGACGCAGTTGCCATTAAGAAGCTGACCGCACTAACTAAAAAGAGCTAACCTTTGGGACCAGCACTCGCCATGCATGAGCGGGTGGTAAAGGATCCTGGCACAGACGGGCGTCGCTGTTGTATGTGAACTGATGATTACCTTTTCTGTTCTAGTCTGCTGTGTTATCCCCTGTGTCAGAGAGACCTGTGAAACGGATGCTGGAAAAGCTACTCCCACAATGAGTTTGCTGGATGCATCCCCAGAAGGAGTGGACAAGTCCTACACCCCCTTGAAGACTCTAAAACGAACCTTCAACGCGCTCCGATTATAGGCTCATGCGCAGAGAACTGTGAAAATTAGATAGAGTGTTAGAGGATAGACATTTTAAGGGGGGATTGTGATAGCCATGATGATTAGTTAGTATAAAATGTCTATTGATTTGTATAAACCAAATGTATTATGCTATTGTAATGACTTTTTAACTTAGTGGAGGTTAAAGGCCACACAATCTCATCATGGTATTTGTTGGACAATGGCATGGTGAAAGATGTGTGGTGTAATGTTAGCTGAGTACATAAAGTTGCACAAACAGCCTCTAAGAGTTAAAGGTCATAGTGTTATATGTATACTTGTCCAATACTGAGTGTTTACCTAGCCCTCTTCCACCCCCCCATACTGAAGTTAGTTAAATAATGAGTTGACACGCACACAGAAATGCCTTCAGCTAGGACAAAGTCCACGCTACATCAAGACTTGAGGAAGGGTGGGCAGAGAGGCGGGAGATTCTATATGATCCGACAAATGAGAATCTTATATGTTACTGATGTAATCTGTTGCACGCCCATTAAAGGGCGGTTATCATGTGTTATAATAAAAAGCCTGAGCCTCTACACAGTGTAGAGACTCTCCCGGTTTTAGACCAGCATTTGTGTCTGATCTGGTCGATGATGTGTGCACACTATACAATTTGGAAGCTACAAAATACCCCGAAACCTGCTGGAGAAAACCATAATCCAGTTCAGTGGCGTCTCTGGGTGAGCCGAGTAGAGATTTTGATTTCTTTCATTCTGGAAAAATACAGAGATCGGCAGATAGCACGCAGAACTCAGGGGCTCGAAAATCTACAGAACACGGTAAGATTGCTTTATGTAAAATCTACCGATGTGAGCTGATTTCTGACTGCTAATCTGCCTGTTTCTGATCCAGAGTGATAAATCAATGAAAGGCAGGTAATATAGTTCTTTCTACTCGGAAAAAAACACAGTTTTAACCTGCCTAAGGGGTATTTTGTATGCTGTGGCTGTTGTGTCTTAGACGGTTAAACACTGAGTATACAAGACCAAGAGACAAATTCTGTGAGGGTTAATGTGTCAGAAGGGCGGACTTGGCTGTTTAAGTCTGAGGGAACACGCCAGAGAGACACTTACTCCTAGGTAAACTAGTGTGAGGTTAGGAAAATTTATGATACGCATATTTACCTGTATGATTGAGCGTGTTATGTTCTCATATGTGGAAAGGTATATACGCGGAGAATTATAGCCGTGCTTTGTGACGGCCGACGTCTCCAGGATATTGTTGAGGTTTTGGTCATTGAAAATAATCGTCAGTCTCTGTGTATAGCTAAATGTCCTGTCCAGACTGTGTGCAGGGAGTGCTGTTGGGGATTACTAGTAGAGGGTGACATATATACCTTGAGCCATTGTGGGTATTCTCCAGTAATCCTGTCTGTTCGGTATTATAGAAAGAATGTGCAGTGTTTATTATTGGAGGAGGGTTGCTGATAAGAGAGTGGACTGAAGTTAAGCCACTGAAAGCATTTCCCAATTAACCCTTCTGTTCCCTTTGTCTTGTGTTTTGTAGCGTTAATGTGCATTGTGATCTGAGTGGGAAAGAGAGGTTATATTGGAAGGATTTGAAGAAAGCAGATTTTACAAGAGGAACACTACTGTGTCCAGAAACTTCAGATAGGATAGACTTGGTAGGTAGAATAGAGTTGAGCAGATTGAGAAGGTTAGGCATAGACGCAGGTTGTTTAGAGAATGGGGAGCAAAGTGAGCAAGGACAAAGGCCATAGAGCTTGTGATTTGGTTGCTGAAGGGGAGGGAGCAGAGTTTACTGAACAATGGGAAAGGACCAGGAAAAGTTGCAGAAAGAAATGTCAGGTTATGGACAGATAAGCAGAAATGAGTATGGTAAGATAGACTGTAGAAAGTTTTCAGAAGATGAGCAGGAAACCCAGCAGAAAGAAAGGTGTTAGGTGCTAGTTTTTGCTAGGAGGTGGTATAATGTAGGAAAGAGATTCAAGAGGGGAGAAAGTATAGTGGGGGAGGTGTATTGCTTATGAACAATGTAATGCCTTTGTGTTGACTACAGCCCCTCCCTGTAATGGCGGCCGCACTTGCAATGTTTAAAACCCCACATAGTGTGATTCTGCAGCAAATGTGGTGAGCCCTGCCCCCACCCTGAAGTTACTTCCCCCCATGTGCTCACTTTCAGGGTGTGTGATGTTACTTCCGGTCCTTCCCCATCCGGGACAGGACCTGGCCCCGCCCCTTCCTCCTCCAGCGGCCATTTTGCCACACCTGGAAGTGCTGCCGCCCCTGGCCCTGCCCCTTCCTCCGGCAGCCATTTTGCCTCACCTGGGAGATTTGTAGCCCCGCCCCGTTCTGCCTCTGGCGGCCATTTTGCTGCAAATGGGAGGCCTATAGTCCCCAATGCCACTGTATCCAGTGCTAACCTCATGATTGTCTGAAGTAAGGTTTTGTTTGACCGGACTTTGTTGCACTCCAAGATGTGGCCACTTTGGATGTGTGATAAGTTCAGGGAAACAAACCTTTGTGAAGATGCAGCTTGGAACATAGTAGATGACTAAGCTGGTTTATAGTGTATGGAAGATTGGAGCTGATGCATGGGGGACAGAGGCCAGGAATACATGACAGGGGACGCTCTCTCATGTTCCCAGGGGCTCTGTTTTCCACTGCCTGCTTCTCCAATGGATGCTCAGACAGATGATGTTATGGAAGGCTCCTACAGATGGAATAATTTCCCTTTAGTCACCCAGCGAACTTTTTCACGCAATTTGATGAAGTAATTTTACTTTTTACGTGAAGAAAGAGGGACTGAATTGCCCAGAGTAGGATGTTAATTCATCCGTATTCTTTAGTTTTTCCTTAAGTCTTTTGTATATTCTAGTGTCAGTCTACACTGAAGCTATAATTATATTCCGACAGGAAAGTGAAAGTTAAACGCTGGACATTCCCTGAAATACTATTACACTGGGTGACGTAAAATTTTACTTGTGCTGCGCCACCTTGTGTTAAAAAATGCTAATTGCGACCTGAAGAGGGAAAAAAAAAATCTAAAGGATATTTTCGCTCAGACTTCGCTGCATACAATGTCACCTTGACCTACAAAGTGCTTGTTTTTGTGCCTCTTGGTTTCCTTTTTCAACTTGTACTAGTTTGAACGCAATTACTCTTTTTTATTGAGTATTCTGGTTTAAAAGGGGGGAGGCATAGGTGATCTGGGTCATAGATGATCTAGGTGTTGTAGATCAGCTATTGGGTTTAAAAAAAATAAATAAATAAAATGAATGATTTTGTGCTACAAGATTCCAAGCCATGTGGAATAGAACATCAGCACGATTATTTAGTACTAATACAGTAAGAAACTGAAGGTATGCAAGCAGTTACCGGAACCTCTGTTGATAATGCATATGTTGAGCTTTTTGCAGATGGTACCAGGGTGAGGATTGATGACTCCACATCGGATATGCAGTGGTCACACAACAAGATGTCCTAGAAGCAGAAGCTCTGCCTCCGCATGTCTTAGCACAAGAAGCAGAATTGAAGGCCCTCACTGAGGCGAGTAGAGTGGCGAGAGGTAAGACGGCAATCCTTTACACTGACTCCTGGTATGCATTTGGCATAGCTCATGATTACGGCCCAATATGGAAGGCCAGACAGTTTTTACCTTAAGCAGGACAACCAATTGAGAATGGTGCAGCGGTGCAGAGTCTCATAGAAGGCCCTACTTCTACCTGACAAAGTTGAGAGTTCGCACCGATTCCTACACTGGAGAGGCGAGAGACGACACCCTCGCCAACAGCACAGCAAAGGCAGCGGCCCTCAAGCCGTGGAAGAAAGAAGAAAGATACTGACAGCATGAGTCAGTGGTAAAAACTTTGGACATTGACAAAAATTTGGACTTTGATATGCTAAAGACTTTTACAGTTACAAGCCAGCAAGGAAGGAAAGAATAAATGGACTAATATGGGAGCAGCAGGAACAGGACCGTGTATGGTGAACAGTCAACAGCACTTGCCTACCACAGTTCCTGTATCCCATGATCGCCCAGCTGATGGACAGAAAGACCCACCTAGTAAAGCAGCAATGACGATGACGCTTGAAAGAGGACGGGCGACGTCTAGGTTCTCTGTAGCTGCTGCATCATTTGTCCAGTTTAGCATGATCTATGCCATAGGTGAGTCAGGGCAGAAGTAAATTTGCCACATCACACTTGCCGGGACCACTCTACCCATTTCAGGGATTGCAAATTGACTACGTTCAGCTCCCACTTGTTGGGAAGTATGAATACATGCTTGTTGTTGTTGATGTCTTTGCAGGTTGGAGGCCGACCCTGTTACCAAGGCAAACAAGTAGGTAACCGCAAAGAAGCTCATGAACGAGGTAAACTGTGAATATGGGGTACCAGAAGTGATTCAGAGTCAGACAGAGGTATAAACTTCGCAGGTAAATGTAACATGTCATGTCTGCTCTGGGTGTATCCCAGGCCTTTTACATACTCTACCATCTTTGGAGTAGTGAAAAGGTGGAGAGACTTAGTGGCACGCTAAAAAGTAAGATACTTAAAAATGACGCCACTTTGGGAAGACTGTCATCCAATAGCCTTATACAGTGTTAGATATGAACCCAGGGGGGATCATACATTATCTCCCTACGAGATTGTTTGGGCTAGCCCCAAGGCTAGGTTGTTACTATACTCAGTAGTTACAATTACAATCTGATGTGTTGACTAAGTATGTGATTTCCGTTGTTAAAGAACTAACCAAAGCCTATGCACAGGTGTTCTCTTCCAGACTCAGAGGCAGACACTGGGACACATATCTTGCAGCCTGGGGATTGGGTGTGCGTCAAGAAGTTTCTCAGGAAGCACCCTCTTGAGCCCCGATTTGATGGCCCCTACCAGGTGCTTCTGACTACTGCCACAGCTGTGAAACTAGCCGAAAGACTTACATGGATCCATGCTTCATACTGTAAGAAAGCTTCAGATCCGGGAGACCAGTCTTAGTTGTGCCAAGGACATTACTCTGGTTAGGGCTAGTGAGAGAGGAGGGTGGCAACTGGAATCCTTAGTCGGAAGAATATGAGGGTATGGTTACCTTCTGGTATAACTCGTCCAATGCTCAAGTAGCCGCATATTCCTTCGACTATTGTACTGTGGTCCCGTGTCTAGGCGCAAGATCCCACCGCAGGCCAGATTTAGCTCAGTCCAGCTGGTTATATGACTTACATACCCGGGGAATACAATATGTTTGCGCCACTGATAACGTCTGGGGAGAAGACTGTCGTTATTGGGGATTAGTGGGATGGAATGCAGGAACAGACTAGTCCTATAAACCGCGAAGTGCCTTAAAATAAGAAAGATAAGAGCGGGAAGTCCCTAATTAGACGTATAACCCTCCTTGAGAATAATAAGGACAGCAGGTATTGGAAGGCTGAACTTAGTATGTTGCTTGGTTTTAATGCGGTTTTTACACTAACCATGGGAGATCCAAGCCTGGGGGACGGGGGGGGGACTTACAGTCTGGGGACATACCAGTACGGGAGGACAGATCCCTTCGGGAAGTTTAAAATAAGGGATATGGTAGATGCACCCGAATGGAAGCCTTCACTTAGTCCCGTGCCCATAATTAACCCCCTCCGCCGTAAGATAAAGACCTTGACGAACATGATGATCATAGCTGACCCTACCTTTGTGGACACCTTGACAGTAGCGACTGGCTACTCTGACCAGAATCTCTGGTTGGAGTTGATGAGGTACAATGCTAACAGGAGCAACAAGTCTAACTGTTGCGTGTGCGGTAGTGCCCGACCGCACTCGGGGATGGTCCCCCTAAATCTCCCAGTAGATGCTGAAGAGTGGTTTATTAGTCTCTTCACGACCATTTCCGCTAATTACACTGTCCGTGAGAAGTGGAAGAAGGAATACTCTATAACTACTTAAGTGTTTTGCACCAGAGAGAGTATTACTGACTACCCTGGAAACTACACCTGCCAGGCAAATGGGCAGGGTGTAGGGAGATTTGGGGAACTCACTAACGGGTATTGCTCCTCCTACGGTACGATAGGAGGGGAATGGATGCAGAATCAGGTCCAGTCCTCAGGAGACGTTTACTGGCTTTGTGGAGACATGAGGTAGAGGACCCGCCTGGAGGGTAATTGGACAGGGGAGTGTGCCTTAGTAAAGCCCTTATGCTCCTCCACATCCTGTCAGACAGCATTGAGGATAATGAGGTTACCCCCAATAGTTAATTTATCTCGATCCAACTCAGTCTGTGTTTTGTGGTTATCCTGTCATGTTGGTCTATCCTTGTTTTCCGCATAGGTACGGCGGTTCCTTCCAGTCTTGTCACTAGGTAGTGTAGGGTCAGTGCAGGCGGCCTGGACGTGTCCACCATCCGGACTATCTCCAGGAGGGATATTGGTGTGGGTGAAGATTAGGGAGTCCCAGGCCGTGCGTACCTGTGCACACTACTAGTAATGTAACATTATACTAGAGAGAGAAGAGAGACCCCTGGTGGTAGTTTTGATCTACACGTGTACATTGACGTCATAGGATAGCCAAGGGGGGTACCTGACGAGTTTTAAAATTAGAGACCAAGTTAAAGCTAGATTCAAGTCCATTTTCCTGATCATTATGGTAAATAAACGTTGATTGGATTAATTATGTTTATTATAATTAGCAGCGGTTTATAAATTATACTAGAGACGCCTTACAGGGACTAGCTGACCAATTAGGACCTGCCTCGACTATGACTTTTCAAAATAGAATGGCCTTAGATATGACTTTAGCTAAAAAGGGGAGTGTCTGTAAGATGATAGGGGAGACTTGTTGTACCTACATCCCAGACGACACGTGACCCGCAGGTAAAGACGCAGTTGCCATTAAGAAGCTGACCGCACTAACTAAAAAGAGCTAACCTTTGGGACCAGCACTCGCCATGCATGAGCGGGTGGTAAAGGATCCTGGCACAGACGGGCGTCGCTGTTGTATGTGAACTGATGATTACCTTTTCTGTTCTAGTCTGCTGTGTTATCCCCTGTGTCAGAGAGACCTGTGAAACGGATGCTGGAAAAACTACTCCCACAATGAGTTTGCTGGATGCATCCCCAGAAGGAGTGGACAAGTCCTACACCCCCTTGAAGACTCTAAAACGAACCTTCAACGCGCTCCGATTATAGGCTCATGCGCAGAGAACTGTGAAAATTAGATAGAGTGTTAGAGGATAGACATTTTAAGGGGGGATTGTGATAGCCATGATGATTAGTTAGTATAAAATGTCTATTGATTTGTATAAACCAAATGTATTATGCTATTGTAATGACTTTTTAACTTAGTGGAGGTTAAAGGCCACACAATCTCATCATGGTATTTGTTGGACAATGGCATGGTGAAAGATGTGTGGTGTAATGTTAGCTGAGTACATAAAGTTGCACAAACAGCCTCTAAGAGTTAAAGGTCATAGTGTTATATGTATACTTGTCCAATACTGAGTGTTTACCTAGCCCTCTTCCACCCCCCCATACTGAAGTTAGTTAAATAATGAGTTGACACGCACACAGAAATGCCTTCAGCTAGGACAAAGTCCACGCTACATCAAGACTTGAGGAAGGGTGGGCAGAGAGGCGGGAGATTCTATATGATCCGACAAATGAGAATCTTATATGTTACTGATGTAATCTGTTGCACACCCATTAAAGGGCGGTTATCATGTGTTATAATAAAAAGCCTGAGCCTCTACACAGTGTAGAGACTCTCCCGGTTTTAGACCAGCATTTGTGTCTGATCTGGTCGATGATGTGTGCACACTATACAATTTGGAAGCTACAAAATACCCCGAAACCTGCTGGAGAAAACCATAATCCAGTTCACGCCTGCAGATGGCCGGGTCAGATCCCGCTGCGAGAATTCTCACAGCGGGACCCGACCCGAGTCCCTGCAGGGACCAGCGTGGCACTGACCTCTCCCGCGGCTCCGGCTCTTTGATGTGCCGGCCAGCTGGCGCGGAGTCGGCGGCCGGGGAGTGACACTTCTGTGCGGGGTTCTGTGAGCCCTGCACAGAAATAGAGCATACCGGAATTTGTTTTCCGCTCGTTATTTCGCACGGAAAAATCACGGCCGCTGCCTAGGATTGGATTTTCTAATTGGGCGGAAATTCTGCGGGAAACCCCGCCGTGGAATTTCTGCCCGTGTGCAGGGGGCCTTAGGCTAACTTCACATGGAAGAGCGCAATATCAAGATGTGAATCACAGCCCAATATGGAGCTCGCCGACATGGGATCTCCCCGTGGATGCGAGGCATTTTTATCTCAAAACCACCTCACATCACTTCGGGGAAGTAGCATTCCTCCGGTGTGGCTGACCGCCGCGGCGGAGGATCATGGAGTTTCTCGCATCGTTTTCAAAAGGAAAACCTCACATCGCACCGTGCGCACCTAAGACGTGGTACGTTGCTGCCACCGGAAAACAAAGATAGAGCATGCCACGATTTGTTTCCCACAATGTGGTGGGGGAAAAAAAATAATTGCTTATGTTCAAGACCCCATTCAGAAAAATGGGGTTCCTATATACATTGCTCAACGTACAAATCTGGCGCGATTTTCTCAACTGTGTGAGAACAGTTTTAGGCTGTGTGACTAAGGGGTTAAAGGAATTGCGCTGCAATGGTGCACTGCTGTCCCCCTAGCGGCTGCGTCTCTCTGTAGCGACTTCTTCGTATTACCAGCAGGCTATAAATAAGAGCCGCGTTTCCCTTCCTCTGCACATTTCCCGATTTCCATGAGCTGATTTGCGGTCATTAATTATATGACGCGGTGGCGGCAGACGGCAGCGAGATGAGCGGTTTGATTTACGAATGTAGCGAGATGAACATCTGTTTAATATGACTGTGATCTCCCAGTGGATTTTAACACAATCCATTTTATTAATGCAAAGGCCACAAGACGAAGCAGATCCACAGATGGAGGCTCCGCGGCGCAGCCGGCCCGCAAACATTCTCTTTGTGATGCATGCGATGTACAAACTGTGACAAATGGCTTTTCTTCTTCCTCTTCTCGTCTTTGTTCCCAACTCTGAAGCCTCCAAAATGAAAGTTGCAGAACTTCTGCTTATTTTGCAGGAAAACGGACAAGTTAACAGAAACGTGTCGGCTTGTTGAGGGGGGGGGGTCGTCTCAACATCATTCGACAAATTAAAGTGGTTTTCTGCGCGGAATGAAAAGTTCAGCAACTTTCTAGGATGACATTTAGTGCCAGCTAAGGCCACCATTGTGTGTGCAGAGTCCTTACCCCTGGATCGTGCCGCCATGACATTGTATCATGAAGATGCCCGCTCCCTCGGAGAGGAGTGCCATAATATGGCATACGATGGAACCCACCATGTTTTCCTTTCCCTTTGATTTATATGGATTCTATCAGATGCCATATTCTCCTTTATGGAAGAAGAGGCGTACGGAAGACTTTGGACACCATGTATTACGCCTCTGATGTGACTGATATCACATGGTTAGAATGTGGCCATATTATGGATGCAACACTAGTAGCTCTTTGGGACTACTACAGAGGTTCTGGGGGTGGAGTATTGCTGTATTAGGGTCTACTTATTGTAGAGTAGATTTCACCCCTGCAATTTTAATTCAATTGAAAAGGTGAAATCTGCACTAAATCAACAATGTGTCTATCAGGACTAAACTACTAATGAGCTGTCCTCAGGACTGGTAATCAAAAGTTGATCAGCAGGGCCCACCATTTAGGATCCCTCGCTGATCAGTTGATGGAAGAGGCCATGGCGCTCATGTGAGAGCAACGACTTTTTCTCAGGCTTGTGACATTATGTACATTGGTCACATGCAAATGAATAGAACGGGGCTGTAATACCAGGCAGAGCCACTATACAATGTACGGCGCTGTGCGTGATAAGGACTAAAATGTCAGTGGTGCTCACCCAAGTACTGCCGACACTCCAGTTTAGCTAATCAACAAGGACGCCGAGTGGTCATTTATCCCAAGGACAGCTCATTAATGGTATAGTTCTGGAGGACCCCTTGAAAGGGGATCATCAAGGACTCTATACCATTTCTTGCACTTCGCCTATTTTACCCTCCCTGTCGCTGCTGCAGTGTCAGCCCCGTACCCTGCAGGGATGACCTCAGGCACATCATTTGCTGCAGCCAATCACAAGCCTCGGTGGTGACAGTTTGCATGGACCACACGTGACCAGAGGCCAGTAATTATGTACGTGACACCAATGCTGCAGGACAGGTAGGGTCCACCAGGGCAGTGGTGGAGTAGGTAAGTTATGTTCATTCCATTTTTTTTTACATATTTCCTACTCTTACCTAATTTTCTTTTTTTCAGTCAAGCCCGCAAATGTTGACGGGATCAGCTAACCAGGGCTGAACATTTGATAGGTCTTCCCCAGAATTGGTCATCAGTAATTGCTCCGTGGGATCCTCCATTCAGGACCCCCAGTCATCAGCTGTTATTCATCTGCTCAGTGTGGACGGTGCCGGAAGCTAACAGCTCTGTCCGTAGCGCAGCTCCCTTTCAATTTAATGCAATAATAACTCTGATAGGTTATCAGTAGCATTTTTCCTGGAGAACCCCTTCCAAGGGGATTCCCCACTCAGTATCCCCCCACTCAGCTGATCATCGTCGGGGTTGGAGCATAAAGTCAGAGGTGAAATCAATAGGAGCGAAGCTACTTCTGAGACTTCTTGCTCCCACCCCGACGTGGAGCCGAAATTGTAATAGGCGGCTTTCCCCTAATTGATTTCAATCAACAATGGTCACCCACCAGGTGGTAGCTCAGTGATGCCCCCTTGTGTTTCATCAAAGCAGCTTTTATTTTAATTTTTCTCTTTGACAACCATAAAAATATAATCTGTACATTTCATAAAGTATCTTCATATTTACATCATATCAACAGCTTCTCCTGTGTAAGATCTCTTATCAGCCTCCGCGAAAACCAAGACAGAATAATGGAATCTACATCTTGGATGAGAAATGCATCTTTTATGCCCAAAACACTAGATGGCCGCTCCCACGTTGGTGATTCTGGATACGGACGAGCTAAAAGATGATGGTGTGGGAAACGGAACTCAAGGGTGCATATAGGGGCGGGCTATACAGCAACTTTGGTATGAAGACTGCAGCGTTACACTGTAACATCCCCTCTAATGACTGACAACGGGGTTGCGCTGCAACTAACTGCGACACAACAGTCCCAAAAACATCCAAAACTCCAGTACAGGTCATGGGCGTCTGGGATGTACCGGGTCTACGATTTTACTGTTTTTAATAGCCAAATCGTGGCACGAAGGGTTCACACGGGTGTATTTGCACTCTGTATTACATACATACTCTTTCCATGTGCGATACGGGCAGCATGAACCCCATTGGGGTATACACACCTGCATTGTCCTATTTTGGCCGTAAAAAGGACCGAAAATTCCCATTAAAGTCTACTGGATCAAGTAAAAACACAGCATCTATGAACACAGGAGAAGTCAACGGAACCTTCTTGTGCACATAAAGAAAAGTATATACGCGAGGAAAACAAAAAACACAATAGAATACACGGTTTCAGTGAGTGAAAACTGCAATTTTCAAGCACCAAAACTGCATCCGTCCGTGTGGAAGAGCCCTTAGTGAGTGTTCACACAGGCGAGGTCTGTCCAGTTCCAAAATAGACAAAAGTCGTATGAGAAAATCATCCATCAACGGGTTCATTCACACGAGATTTTTCTCTCAAACTTAGAAAAATTCGCTGCATGTCCTATTTTTGTGCGGCTTTCCTCAAGAATCGCCCATTATTTTCTATGGCGGTATTTTAAAAAATGCATCCCAATCGCATGCCATGTGGTTTGCATGCAATTTTCATGCAAGTGCGATGCATTTTTAACAGGAGGTTACTATGGGAACCAGAGAGTACAAAGCAGAGAAAAAAAACACACAATAAAAACACGACAACCGCAAGAAAATAGCAGGAGAATCACACAGAAAACAGTCACTTTTTCACTGACCAAGATTGTACTCGCCCGTGTGAATACAGCCTAAATAGTTACGCAACAAAGTCGCACAGATTTTTTTGATAATGTGACTTTTTGAGACTCGATGTCACAAGACCAAAGTTGCCATGTAGCCCCGGGTTATGAAAAACGTAACTTTGCTGACAAATTTTTTTTTAAATTGCGCAGTTTCACGAAAAAATGTTGCATGTGCATTTGTCTCCACCCACTTCTACCTGTTCTGTCCTTAGATGGAAAACAGCTGGTTATGAGGAAACCTCGGAAGCTGGATGCGTTAGGAAACAGGATGCGTGCGTTCCGCAGTCTCACTAGACCGGGGTACGGAGCTGCGGCTACCATACAGGACCAAAACGGCCAATGCCAACTATTATACTTCAGCTTCTGTCATCCGGGAACCACTAATTGTCACACACAAAAATCACATTATTGGGGTATACAAGAACAAGAGACCCCCACCCACACAAGAAAAACCTCCCCGTTCTGTAGTCACCGTCAGCTATTCTTTATTGTAGCCGATGTTGGAAAAGCTGGGTTACGATCAATACGGGGGCCTGCAATGCTCACTATAGGGGGGCTGTCTAACTATTGATGGTCTCACCTCAGGAGAAGGCATCAATAGTAAATCAGCAGGGGTCCTTCTCTGAGACCCCCAGTGCACAATGTACAGAGGTGTCCGCTTCCTGCAAATATCGGCACAGAGCACCGGCCCAAATTGGTGGGGGTACCTGGTGCAGGACTCGTCAGGTCCTTAGACAAGCAGCGATCAACAAGTCTGGAGCGGACCCAAAAGGCTGTAAGGCTGCCAGTACATAAGCGTTCACATTGTCCCGATAACTGCCAAGCAGGTACAGCCCGGCAATTGTCGGGAAACCATGAGTGCGAGCTGCATCTGCTAAAACCCGTGTAATAGCAGCCTTGTAGCCTCCATTAAGGGCCGAGCAATGGTTCATACAACCGCTCATCCCCTACTGTTGTCACCTATCAGCCGCTCACACAGGGAGATGTGCGACCTACTAGCATCAACCAGACAATGAAGCGCGTTGGGTCATTCACTGGCACTTTCTCGCTCAGCTCTCTCCCGCAGTCCTGCTAAACTAAATGAAACGCATTTATGACCATCGGTCCATTATGTGGGGATCTCTAGGACCTACATTCTCTTGATTGGGGGGGGTCCGACCGCTGGATCACCACTGATCAGATAGTTATCCTCCAACCTGTGGCTAGCAGATAACTTTTATTGTGGGGCAACCAATTTCATATAGTTTCCAGTTTATTTTTTTCTTTTGCGCAGCGGCTCTTCTGCTCTACAACCACCAGCATGAAGGTAAGGGCATGCTGGAAGTTGTAGTTTCCCAACAGCGGGAGACCCTGTGGTTGCAGATGTCTTTAACGCATACTTTCACACCTCACAAATTTGCCATGGATTCCACGTCAGATCTGCCCCGCTACGTGATCTGTGCATATAAATGCGAATCTGCCCCGCCATCCCTACAGCGCCAATTTTTTTTCTGCGTGAGGGAATAAAAAAATTACATGTCCCATCTTGACAAAGATTGCCTGCCAAATGTGCGCAGAATTAGCATGAAGAATTCCGCATGAGGGATTGTCCACTGAAAAGAGCTGAATCCGTGGGCAGATCCATGGATATTCGATTGCGCAGCCACGACGGCAATCCGCGGAGTTCTATCAGGGTTTTAGAGCTGGCATCTGTGCAGACAAATCCAATGTAGATTCCGCCAGTGTGAACATGCTGTAAGGCTCATTCTCACGGGTGTATGCAGTTTACGGTCCGTAAATATGCAGCATTTTCATGACCGAAACTCTACGTATTCTCTGCGTATTCGGCCCGGCTTGCATTTTTTTTAGCGCGCAGTTTAGCAGCGTTTGCATTGCGCATTTACACAATTTACACAATCCCATTGACTTCAATGGGCTATTTCAGTTCGTAATATGGACCAAAACAGACATGCTGCGTTATTTTTCACGCAGGTCTGAACACTCCAATGCCAATCAATGTGGATACGGCTCTCCATATTACGCACATATCTACACCTGTGCGAACTGGCCCTTAGTGTCCACATTACTAGAAAAATACAGCATTTTAAATATAGACTCTTTCCATAAGTGCTCACATTTACACCTCCGACCCGCGGCCTGCCGCCAAACTACAACTCCCAGCATCCGAGACTGCAGACGCGAACAGTAACTACCATACTAGGCTTCTATATGCACTTCACCCTCAAATACACCAGAAATTAAAGAGGCCCTTTTACAAGTCCATTAGCCCAATTATCAGCTGGCGAACAAGTAAACCCTGGCTTGTCGGCGGACCGGATCTTTCAATGTGTGCGTAAAAATGTTCGCAGGTCGGCTGCACCCTTCCCTACGTAAACAGGGATGTGCGGTCAACGAAAGCTATCTGTATGGGAATGAACGATTGTATTGATGATTGTCGGCACACCACCGATACTCCACAACTACGTGAACAGCAGAATATGCGCGGATCGGCGCGGTATATTGTCAGCCGGCGCTCATAATATGACTGAGAATCGGCTTGTGTAAAAGGGCCTTCAGGCTGTAATGTGTTCCTATAAGGACAACAAGGCTTGAAGCCCCGCAAGTCACTAAGATCATCAAAGGGTTCTTTGGTGATCTAAATTACATAGCACCTTTTTAACCCCTTCAGGACCAGATATTTATCACTTTTGTTTCGTCCCCACCTTCCAAGCACTATAACTTTCTAATGTTTCTATTGACATGGCCGTATGAGGGCTTGTTTTTTTGTGGGATGAGTTGTATTTCTTTAATGGTCCCATATCATGTATGGAAAAACTTTCAAACATTTTTAAATGAAGTAAAATGAAAAAAGTGCAATTGCGCCATTTTTGGTGGGTTTAGCGTTTACAGCTTTTACAGTGCTGCAAGAATAACATGAACTTTGTTCTGTGGGTCGGTTATGTTTTTCTATTTTTAAAAAGTAAAACATAACTAAAAAACTTTTTCTTAAAACACCAATGGCTTTCCCTCACCGTATTCCGGGACCCAGGACTTTTTTTTTATTCTTTGGCGACTGGACTGTGTGAGGATTCCTTTTTTTTGCAGAGGGACCTGTACTTTGTATTAGTACTATTTTAGAATACATGTTTTCGATGAATTTTTATTAAAATTTCTCAGGTGCCGGGATTGCTAGAATTGCGGGATTTTTTTCAATGGCCTTCACCATGTTGGGTAAATATTGTAATAGTCAGGACTTTTACGTACACAGCGATACCAAATATGCTTTTTTTAAAAATATTATTTAGTTTTAGAAAAATGGTGAAAAGGTTGTTTGGTATTTTACTTTTAATTTATTCTTTTTAACTGTTAAAAAAAACTTTATTGAATCATTTTCTATGTTTTTAATTAGCCTGCACAAGGGACTTGAACTTGTGATCATCTGATCGCTTGCACTATATAGTGCAATACTTCAGTATTGCAGTATATAAGCATTTTAGATGTTGGCTCAGGGCTTGATAGGCATCTGTGTGTGGCAGCCCTGGCTGCCTTCATAGGCTCCGGGCTGCCATACTAGCCCTTTAGCATCCCCCGATCATGCTACGGAGGGTGCCAATGAGGCATGGGAAGGTGTGTCCCCCCTTCCACTCTCCCCCCCACTCCCACTTACTGTTTAGACATTTGGTGGTCCTAAAGTGGTTAAAGGGCTTTTCTGAGATAACATTTTTTCTTGAAAATTAGCGCCCTATGAATAAAAATAATAAACCAGCTTATACTCACATCTCCCGGCTCCCTGCTCATCTCCCGCCACCCTTCCAGGTCTCCGCTCTGACGTGTTACTTACAGGCCATAGCAGCATGACAGAGCTCAGCACCAGACATCTATGCCCTATCCACTGGACGGCGATAAATGCATTTAACAGGAAACCTATTTAATGTTTGCATAATGAAAAGTGCAGTTACTTTGTAATATATTTTACCTTCCAATTATTCACAGTGTTCAAAATGTCTGCTTCCTGTCAGTGAATGGAATGATGCCCTGATCATGGGAGAAATGCAGTGTCCATTACCAGAGCGCTGATGCTTTGTAATGTGCCCTGAATCTGTTCCTATAAATATAGGTGAGAATGCTTCTATTCATTGACAGCAAGCAGACATATTCAAAATGGTGAATAATTGAAACACGAAGTAAATTAGTAAGTTTTAGAACTTTTCATTGTACAATGAATAATGGGGGTTTCCCACTAGTGACATTTATTCACCATCCACAGGTTAGGAGATAAATGTCTGATCGGTGGGGATTTGATCTGCACACCCAAATGGCTCATGTGAATAAAGTGGTGATACACACCCTTTTGCATCAATCACTTCCATAGCATAGAGGGAGATCGATGCGCTCGGCAATCTCCCTCCATCCCATAGAAGTGAATAGAATGGCGGTGGAGCATGTGCACTGCAGCTTCATTCAGATGGGGCGTTCAGGTGCGTCCTTCTCAGGAATGCTGGGGGACCAGCAGGTCAAACCCCCCACCGATCAGTTATTTATTTCCTAGCCTGGGGGAAGGGATAAATTACTGTAGGGGCTCATTCACACAGGCATATTTACTTTCGATCTTTGAATAAGCAGCGTGATCACGGACCGAAACTGTACTAATTGCATATTAATGCATATTTTTATCCTGTTTTTTTGTGTGCGTAAATACGCAGTGATCACGGTGTATTTCCGTGCGCAAAAATTAATTTAAAAAAAAGAAGGGCCATATGTATCATGCATATTCACCGCATATTGATTTCAATGGGTTTGTAATACAGACCAAAATAGAACATGCTGAACTTTTTTTCACACGAGGGTAAACCGCAGGTCTGAATACACCAATGCAAATCAATGGGGATACAGTCCTCCATATTACATGCGCAATACAGAGTGTATATATGTCTGTGTGAATGAGCCCTAACGCTGTGTTCGCATTGCAGAATCGGTGTCAGATTTTACCGCATGGACACTTCAAAATCTGCATCTGGGCACTTCATTTGTACTTTAGTTTTCTGCAGATTTCCCAACGCAGACTCCATGTTGAGAAATGCCACGTCACCCACGCCATAGGCAATGAATGGAATTGATGCGGAATCGGCACGGATTCCATGTCGACTCAGCAAAAAAAATGCTGTGTGAACAAACTCTAATGTGCGAACCCCTATAATGCTTACGTAATGAGAAATTCTTCAACTTTCTAGAATAATTTATCTTCCAATTCTTCACCATGTTCAAGATCTCTGCCTTCTGTCAGTAAATGAAATAATTCCGCTTTACAATCTGAAGTTGAATATCTGCGGTAAATATGCCCAACTCCGACAGCTATGGAGTGCTTTACCAGAGAGCAGCGAGTCCGGTATCTGTGTCCGTTCCTCTGAATACAGATAGATGAACGCTTTCCTTCATTGGCAGCAAGCAGACATATTGAAAATGGTGAAAACTGAAACTAAATGTATTAGAAAGTTCTAGAACTCTTTTTTTAATTTTCAATTTAAAGGGGAACACTCTCCAAGGACGTCCCTACTTTAACCCGAAAATCCAATATCAGCATGAAGTCAGCCATTCTTACAGCTGTCAGTATACTTGTTCCTACCAAACCAATTCAATGCCATGAGTTAAACTGTGTATGGACTGGCACGTGTAAGAGGCACCTGTGCCACATGTACTGGTAGATATTGTTTGGACCATGTGTGCATTCAGGTCTGGGTATTGAAACCAGAAGCCAGGGCACCCAGAACAAGCAAGGCTCCAGCTATTCAGAGAGTCCAGCCGAGCCGCAACAATGACTTCTGCATAGGTAAGTGGCAGTCAATGAAGCAATCCGTGCCATGCTGGCCTCTTCAGTCATCTTCAAGGCTGACAATGTGGCACCTCGGTCCAAGTACAGCAACCTTCCTCCTCAAGGATTGCAAGAGCTTAGCAGCATTAGAGAAGGTCTCTAACAGAATCTTCCATTGGAGCGTAGTTCATAGCGGAGGATAAAACATTTCTTTATAGAGATTTGCACTCTGAAGAACGTCTCGTCTTTTACCAACATCCAAAAACCCAGAGAATAGAGGTTAGATTGGTGGAACCTCTGCGAGATGTTGAAGGACTCTACCTAAAAGCTGAGGCTCAGGCGTTTATAGCTTTCCAGCGGTCGCTGTCGATGCTGTTAATGCTCCCGACGTGCGGCATGGAGGCCACGTCATCTAGGTAAGCCGTCGTGTCGATCTGAGTGCTGGAGTAAAATCCCGAGTCCGTGCCCTCTTTCTTCGCCACGGCATACGGATGCGGGAGATGGACGTCTGTGTCGTCCGGTTCATCCACTTGGGATTTGTAGGAGAAAAGAATTTTGGGCTCGGACCTGGAATAAAGGTTAAATATCAGTAATGGAGCAAAGGACCCCACTGGGATAAAGACGGAGGATCATTTACAGGAGTAGCATGCCACTAGGATATGTCATCACTTTATGATCAATGGCGATCCAACCTCTGGGATGAGAATGAAGGGACCACGGAAATGTGATGCCAGTCTGAGGATGTGCAGGGAGTTGCAGTCAGCCCCATGAAAGGAGTTGCACTGCAGTTCCCTGCACAGTGGGTGGTAAGGAACAACAGTAAGGGCCCTTTTACACTGAATGTTTACACTGAAATTATTGAATGACGAATGATAATTCGTCCGCTTATCATTCGTGGTGCATTTTAGTCAGGCATAAAAATTAGCGTTCGCAACTTGCTGCGTGTAAACAGCGGTCGTCCAGTCGTTTGCAAGTACAGTGAATGTGAAGGACTTAATGATCAAGAGAATGAAATCTAAACGATTTATCAGCCTATATGAACTGTCTGTATAAGCAAACGAGCGCTTGTGCGAACAATTTCTTGCTCCGTGAAAAAAGACCCTAAATGGGAGACAGCGGTAATCAAGGCTGCAGCCCCTCCATTCCCAGGATTGGTGGAAGACCCAGATGTTGGATCCCAATTAATCATTAAGCGATGGCGTATCCTAGCTCTATATCAAAACCTTATGAAGATAGGATGAAGCCTTTAACCCCTTCACGCCTCAGGGTGTACATTTAGGCCCTGGGCATGCAAGGTTTGTATGAATCGAGATAGGGTGTCAAATACCACTGGATACACAGAGGGTGCCGGATGTTTTACTTAAAGTTTTATTAGCCCTTTGCAATCCAATTTTGGATTCAGGGTTTCCTAGAGAGCTTTCTCTTTCTGCCATTTTACAATAGCGCCATCTGCTGGCTAGAGCATGTGACATGCCGGAGAGGCTCCCGACAACAGAGGAGCCAGTAATATACAGTAAGAATACCCTTCCGACATCTGAGCTGTACAGGCTTCAAGCAGAAGGCTGGAATATGTCAGACAGTGGATTGGAAAGGGTTAATTATAAAAAAATATTTTCCCCAGATTTGTAATAGAAAAATCCAAAGCATATAAAAGAAAAAAAAAAAAAGAAAAATATATTCGGTATGGTTACATCTGTAAAGTGCGATCTATCAAAGTAAAGCATTGTCTATCCCATAGAGTGAACTTAAAAGAAAATGCACAATGCCAGAATTTAGCTTTTTTGATCATCCTGTCCCTAAGAACAAAAGTTTAATATAAAGCGATCAAAAAGTCGTATATACTCCAAAGCAGAACAAATAGGGACTACAGGATGTCCCTCAGAAAAAAATAAGCACCCACAGCTATATGGATAGAAAAATTATAAAGCTGGCGGTAGAAAATAATTTTTATTTTTTAATAGTACATAAAAAAAAAAAAAAAATCAAACTATATAAATTGTGTATGGTCGTAATCGTACGGACACACAGAATAAGGGTATGTCATTTGTGCTGCAGTTTATGCGTCGTAAAAACAACCCACCCTCCCCCAAAGATGGCGGAACTGGGCCTTTTTCACACTTCACTCTACCTAGAATTTTTTTACGTTTTTCAGTACATTATATAATAAATTAAATGGTACCGTTGAAAAATAGAACTCATCCTGCAAAAAAAAAATTAAAACAAGCCCTCAGACAGCTGCTTTGATGGATAAATAAAAGTTATGATTTTTTTTTTTTCTTCAATTGTGGAGATAAAAATAAAAGTGAAAAATAACTAAAAACATGACATGTCGTTAAGGGGTTAACTAGCTTCCCGGGAGACTTGCCATCTCCACTACCATATCATCCTACTCACCAGTGGTGATTTACAGATGTGCACAGAACCCATATATACTATTTGGGGTCTCTTTAGCATTTATTGGTTTTACTTTATACTCACCCGAAGAAGCTCTTCAGGAACGCCACGTACATGAGAGGGGCAAACAGGCTGAAGTATAGAAACGTGGTGATGTCGACCAGGCTGTGGAAAGAAGAGACGTGCGGGTAAGTATCATCAATCATAGCTTTTACAGAGTTTGTTCGCAGTTCTGCTGATGACAGGCAGGGGCAGTGCGGAGAGGGGTGTGAATGTACCTCTACTGATGCTTTCAGAGCCCCCAGCAGTGAGAACACCTAATCTGATGCAAGTGCACTGGATGCAGGTTGTCTCACCCATATGCTGTCCTCCATGTCCATCATCAAGCTGCTCCACATCTCTGGACAGCTGCAGTGCTCTCCTGATTGGACACTACAGCTGTCAATCATAGCTGTAGAGCAGCTCAATGCATGGAAGGGAGAACGTATGAGCGAACGTACTTGTGGAGGCATCTAACTGCTTTCTCACTGCTGGGAACCCTGAAAGCATCAACAGAGGTACATTGACGCCCCCTCCCCCCACCTAGTGCGGTCTGCAAAACTGCTGACTAGAGATGAGTGAACGTGCTCGTTTAGGGGGAATTACTCGAACGAGCATCGCTTTTTTCGAGTAATTGTCTAATCGGGTGAAAAGATTCGGGGGGGCGCCGGGGGTGGGCTTTGTTGAACAGCAAATGGAGAGCCAATGGCAGCCCAGGAAGGAAGCGAGCTGGATACTGATTGAGGGAGGAGAAGGAAGCCTTAACTTCAATTGCCTTATGTTTAATACTGGTGTGACCGCAGCCTGGGAGTGGCCTGATTAGGTATGAAATTGGGGGCTGGAATTGAGGCGCTGGAGAAAAGAAGCCAGTGACGGGCACCAAAGTACCGCCCGACTGTGGAGAAACTGTATGCAGCATCCAATCCCTCACTTCTAAAAGACCAGGACCGACCTGACAATGAGGGAACAGAAAATGTCCCACGGCGCCAATAGTCTGCTGCAGGGAGCTGGGGCCACCACGAAAGAGCCTCCTGCTATCTCTAGGGGGCTGGAATGTAGCATCTCTACCTGCAGCCAACTTAGGAGCACCGCTGAAGAAGTGGCAACTGCACCCCTTCAGGCAAGTAAGCCAGCGTCGGCAAAGAGAAGGTAAGAGGAGAGCAGATGCAGTTCCCCTAAACTGAGGGCCTTCTGTGACCTCCTCACGACTAGGTACGGCCCTGCTCAGTGGGGTAACTGGAAAAACTCCTGCCTACTCTATATTCACTGAATCCAAGAGGTTCGTGAAGACCGGAGACAAACAGGTCTGCCTCCTACAGACACTAAGTTAAAACTGGTTAGCTTGGTTCCTGTAGGTGGGTTAAAGCTGGTATGAGGAGCTAGCACTTTTTCTGCTTAGTGTCCGCCTCTTAGTGGCAGTGGCTATACCCATGGTCCAAGTTGTGTCCTCCAATGATACAGAAGAAAAAGGTTTTCATTGTCTGGGTTACCATGAACACAGTAATGCCTATTATTGGTATTTTGTGCATTTAAAAAAGGATTTTTGTGTGGAAAAAAAGTATATTTTTATACTGAATTTTTTTCTTTCAATCAAACTTTATTGAACTTTCCTTGACCTGTTTTTTTAGTCCCCGAAGGGAACTTGTAGATGTGATTATACGAACTCTAGGATAATACACTGCATTACTTGTGCAGTATTTTTTACTTAGCCTATGACAGCGGCCTATTAGCCTCCGCCTCTGGCAGAGTCCAAGCTACATTGCAGAAATGAAGGCCTTTGTCTAGCCTCTGGCTGCCATGGGGACCTATTGGTACCTTATGACTGCACTGCGGAATACCAGTGGGTAACAGAAGGAGCTCACTTCCCCTGTCATCTGCTTACATGCTGTAGCTGCTATTGATTGTGGCATTTAAGGGGTTAAACTGTCAGGATCTGAGGTTTCTCCTCTCCTGGTGGTTAGAGCAGGAGCCTGGTTGTCAGTACTCTGCCAAGCCACCACCTTAAAAAAGATGTATGTGCAGGTTTAAAGCCCGTTGGCAAAGTTAGTAAAAAGGGGGACTGCGGTCATGAAAGCGTTAAGGTCCTACCCTGCCCTGGAGGAAGGATATAATGAGCCCGCTACAGAAGGCTTTCTTACCACAGCCCATTAATGATGTCCGCACACAGCAGGGCGCTGCCAATTCCTTGCACCAAATTCAGCACCGCCAGGATTATAGCGTAGACATAAAAACTTTTCCGTGCTGTAAGAGACATCAGACAGATTAATACACTGGGGTGTACTGTCCTAAATCTAGAGGAGACAGGCAGAAACTGCCCCAAATCTATCACAGTAGTGAAAGCAGGGTGATCATTTCTCTAGACACATACTTCTCTCTGCCTTACGCCATCTCTTGCTGTTATTTACACCAATAATGCGCACCAAAATAAAGCAACACACCATTAATAAATCTTGCGCATTTTACAACTCCTCTTGGCGACACCCCTTTTTCTTGAAACTTTTCAAACAGTTTTGTGAAGTGTGAAAAAGCAATAAATTGAGTGCACTGGGCGTACGCCCATGTAGTCATGTGATTTCTGGTAACGCTATGCAATCTCAGATGCAACAGCGAGGGAGCCCTGAAAGCCGCCAATTGGGGACACAGGCTGATCTACATTGTAGTGCAGGCCTAGAAATCTCAGAGATCTGATGATCATGCATGCATCATTACAGGAAGCGAGAGCGATTCATCTCCACGTATACATTCACGAGCATTATAGATTCTGTAAGCCACTTCCAACACTCACATGGTAGAGAGATTCGGTCTTTCAATGGGGTTTTGGGAAGCATGAAAACCAATGTATAGACCTGCAGACAAGATCAAAGCAGAGGAAGGTTAAATGGGAACTAATGTGATAGAAACCAAACCTAAGGGGGTGTAAAAACTCCATACACGGACCTGCGCCCGCTCTGCAGTAACCGAAAGGACTATTTATCCAGACATCTTACTAATGTATCATTGCCTTAAAGGGATTCTCCAGTGTTAGAAAAACAAGGCTGCTTTCTTCCAAACACAGCGCCATCCTTGTCCATGGGTTGGGTCTGGTATTGCAGCACAGTTCTCATTCACGTCGATGGAGCTCATCTGCAATACCACACAATGGTGGCGCTGTATTAGGAAGAAAGCAGCTAGGTGTGGCGCAGTTTGTGGGGAAAAAAACAGCCACCATCTTTTTCTAATCGCAGAAATCACTTTTAAGGACAGATGCTAAAAATAAAATGCTTTTATGCTTTTCTTTCAATCATAAATTAACTTCCATTCCATAGGAATCGGCAGGACAGTGTGCTACGTGGTCGCACAAACAGGTTGCTGCCACCAGATGTGACAGCAGCTGTCCTTTCTGGAAACCCCTTTTTCTTAAGTAGGGGGTCCGGCATCTGGGACCTCCAATGATACGTTATCACTGAGGGAATCAATAACATGCAGATGCCAGCAGCCCCTAGAACTCTGCAGACTTGCTGATAAAACGCAGAAAGGCCTATGTAAAGGGGTGACCCAAAAGAAAAAGAAACTTCCTTTAGGGTAGATGACACAACACCATTGTGGATGATCTGTTTACCAAGAAGAAGAAGCAGGAGCTTGCAAGCCAGAAGTGCCGGCCGCCATGTCCGTAGATATTGAAGTCCTCTGCTGAGAGATGGGCATCTGGGTAAAGGATTTCCAGGGTGCCCTAAATACAGAAAATCCACAGCATTAATGCTCTTCTCATATAGAGGATCAAATATTATTTGGGGAGTTCTTTTAATTGGCCTCCCCCCGATCCAAGTATATACAAAAAGGAAAGAAATCCCAGCGGGTCAAAGTTATGTCAATTCACATGTAAAAACGCATCATCTCATCAGGATTTACCTGTGTTACTGAGTAACCAAGTGACAGGACAGCCGTGATCGCCAGCACTCGCTTTACACTGGATTTACTTTCAAGATGACCTAAAAAACAGAGGGATCAGATCATCACATGAAAAAGGTTAAAGCACAGCGCCAATCATGTTCAGAAGGGCCCATTTACAGCCATGTTAGGGCTTTTTTTTTTTTAATAAAGTTTTTTAATCATTTGCGGTGCAGGATAAAAAGGTGTGTTCAATTTATAGTACAGATTGTTACGGATATGACAATACCAAACGTGTGTGTGTGGCTTTATTTTATTTTTTTAAACAAAACAACAAGTACAGAACAAAGCGAGTCACATTCAACTTAGGGCTTGGACGTGCCTCCTTTTCTTCTGAAGTCAGGGCAGTCAACAGAAGGTTTAACTCCATTCTATTCATCCTCCTGGATGGAGTAACAGGGAGAGTCCTGCCTGTATTCACTGAATCCAAGAGGTTCCAGCAACAAACAGGTCAGTCTCCTACAGACACTAAGCTAAAACCAGTTACAATGGTGCCTACAGGAGAGGTATTGCTAGTGGGAGGAGCTAACACTTTCTGCTTACTGACCACCTACTAGTGGCAGTATCTATACCCATAGTCTTCAGCCATGTCCCCCAATGATATGAACGAGAAAGATATACAATTTTGGTAATACCGTAATATACCGACCCACAGAAAACGTTTATCATGTCATTTATGCTGCATGATTAATGCTGTAAAAAGGAAAAAAAACATAATATGTACCCAAAAAATGTCACTAATAAAAACCCTGCTTGCCACACAGAAAACAAGCTTTCATACGGCCATATTGACAGAAAAATAAAAAGGTTATGGCTTCTAAAAAGTGAAAATGAAAATCCCCAATAATCTGTTGTGTCCTTAGATCCAAAATAGGGCGCATCAGTAAGTGGTTAACCTCTTAAAGGGAATCTGTCAGCTGGAACATGTAGTCCATTCTGCAGGCATCATGTTATAGAGGAGGAGGAGCAGAATGATATATAGCTTTACGGGGAAAGATTCAGTAGAACTCGTATTTCATTCATTTATCTCTCTGCACATTCTGAGCTGAACAGTCCAATGGGCGGGGCCATCAGTGACTGACAGCTGTGTATGACTGTTCAGTCACTGATAGGACCGCCCACTGGACTGTGCAGCTCCACCTATTCTATAACCTGATGCCAGCAGCATATAACATCAGGTTTGAGCTGAGAGATTCCCTTTAAATTCTGCTTTTAATATTGATCGTAACATCTGGATAGCTTGACAGAGGATGGGGAGTCCGATGCGACTGTGGAGTGCCACTAGCTTTCCACGGACGCAGAGAACCGCAGGACTGCCAGAGACACAAACCTACTAGACATTAGGAGTTCTCACAAAGAGCGACTCACCAAAAGCCAACCCCAGGATGATAACGCTCAGCTCTATGGCCAACAGGAAGAAGCGGGTGATTTCCCACAAAACCTAAGAGAAAAAAAGGGTAGGAAGTTGGCGGGATGCCTCGGCCTCATCTCCACCGCAGCACAGATGTACAGAGATGCATACAGGGGGCTCTTACCTTATCTGTGAGAGTAGCCGACTTAGAGGAACTGACTGTCATGGACACAATCGCTCGTGTGATCCCCACCAGGGCCACTACAAACACCTGCGGAATGCACAACAACAAATAATCTAAATTGATCCAGAATTCTGAGCAGATTCATCTCCTAACAGTGATGCATGCCCAATCTTACACCCACAGGTGTCTCCGAGCACCACTAGGGGGAGTATGCTGAAGATGGGTTTATTGTTGATACCAATGGGAATTGGATGCATCTATACGTAGTGAGCTTCCTACCACGAGGCCTCAGTCTGCAAGACCTCAGAGGGGCGAGTAACAGACTGATCACAGCAGCAGGCTGCCTGATTGGAGCTACAGGCAAAGGAAGTGCAATGCTTGTGAGGATGCTGCCTGGCTGGAGGCCCACTAGCAGGGGGTCGCCAATACTACTGGGGCCACTAGCGGGGGGTTGCCTTAACTACATGGGCCACGAGTGGGTGGGTTGCCATTACTACTGGGGCCACAAGCTTGCCAGCCAACGCAATTTTTCTCTGCACAGATGCACTGCTGATCGTCCGTGCAGGGAAAAAAAACGCCCAAAGTGACTGCCTTCCCCCTCCTCACCTCTCTGCTTGGTCTCCAAGCAGCCAGAGAGGTATCTGCCTACAAATCAGCAATGTATCCACAATTGAACTGCGGATTGTTCGCTTCTATAGAGATCAATAAAGCCGAACTGCGGTAAAATGGAGCATTCCGTTTCCGCACAAAAAAATACGCAAAATAAATCAGCATGTGTGCGTGGAGGTGCGGACGCTCCATGCCTTCCTATGGGCGGCTTGAACTGCGGATCTTTCGCACGGGTGCTGATTGCTAATTCCTCAAATCAAATCCATCCGTGGACCCGAGGTCTTACTCTACCCCTTCAAAAATATGTGTTGGGTATCTTCAATATTGTCGCTTTTAAATGCCTGTAAAATGAGTGGGAGTTTTATTTGCAAAGGGTGAGGGGGGGGGGGGGGCTGCAGCATTGCACACCCCGCCTCAGGCAGCACAAAAACCTGGGGCACCCCTGGCTCCCCCTCTAGGTGACTACAGGTAGCAAAGTTTCACAATTTAGGGGGTTTCCAGGCAAATAACAAAAATGACGTATCCTCCGAATAGGTCAACAATAGCTGATCGGCTGGAATCCAACAGTCGGGATCCCCTGACAGATCAGCTGACCTGGCACCCATTATCAGGGTCACAACACACAGGTGTTGCAGATGGCTCGGACCCCTGTCTAGTGGCTGGCACTAGTAACTGTAGGCACAGCTGTCACTGATTTTAATGGACTCCAGCTGATCAACTATTGATGACCTACCTGGGGACACGTCATCAATGGCATTTGTCTGGAAAACCCCTTTAAAGGGACTTTCCAGGCTTCAGAGAAAGTTCTGCAATCTAAATACAATCAGATACACAACTTTCTGCTGTGCATGTTTCGATTTAATCCTATCTATTCGGATACCTTCTCCCCCTCCCTGGCTGTGGATCGCCTGCAGCACTTCCTGTAGTGGCGACTACTCTGCTCATACACAACAGCTGCCATCATGGATGCCTATGTGCAGTAAGTAGGGTACAAGTAGTAGGATGAAGCCCGGGCAATATATACAGGGAGGATGGGTGCAGGAGAGCAGCGGTCAGATGGAAGAGCATGCAGATATTGGGGGCCGTTACTATCGCCAACCCCTCAGTGTGGAATAAGGTTTTCATAGTCAATGTGAAGAATAAAGAAAAGGCAGATTACCAGGATGTAGAAGGTGGTGAAGATCGGACTTGATGTGACTCGGATTTTTGCTCTGGCGGAGGGCAACTTCCACAGCAGGAATATGAAGAAGAGGACATTGGGAATTAAAAGCATGAGGTCCCAATATCTCACCCTAAAAGGGATGGAACGTTCTTTGTGTTACACAGATACAATATACAACAGTTTGGGAGGTACAGAGAACAGCGCCACTAAATACTTAGGCCTCATGCCCACGGCCAGCGGAATATCGCAGCAGTGTCCGACATGGCCCCCACCAAAAACCCCATCCTCACCTCTCCGGATCCACCCTGCAAGTCCCGTCTGGCGAGCTGGCGCGCATGCGCAGCGTAGCGTATGACACACCAGCAGTGGGGCGTGACACAGACGGCGGTGACGCGTAATCATGTGATACTTCCGCTTTGCTCACAGACGGCTTCCATTGACTATAATGGAGCATGCCGCGATTTCTTTCACGCTACAGAATTCCGCAGCGTGGACATTGAGCTATTAGGTTCAATAGAACCTAATAGCTGCGGGATAACGCCGCATGAAACGCGCCAGAGATCCAGCCTTGGGCATTAGCCTTTAAGGAGAGCAGTACAGTGGAAGCTATAATATGTTCCAGAGCTGTACTCACTATTCTGCTGGTGGAGTTACTGTGTACATACATTAATGCATTACACTCCAGAGCTGCAGTATAATACAGGACGTAACTCAGGATCAGTACAGGATAAGTAATGTATGTACACAGTCACTCCACCAGCAGCGAAATAGTGAGTACAGCTCTGGAGTATAATACAGGACATAACTGAGGATCAATACAGGATAAGTAATGTATGTACACAGCGACTCCACCAGCAGAATAGTGAGTGTAGCTCTGGAGTGTAACACAGGACGTAACTGAGGATCAATACAGGAGATGTATATATACAGTGACTCCACCAGCAGAATCGTGAGTGCAGCTCTGGAGCATAATACAGGATGTAAGTCAGGATCGGTACAGGATAAGTAATGTAAGTACACAGTGACTCCACCAGCAGAATAGTGAGTGCAGCTCTGGAGCATAATACAGGATGTAAGTCAGGATCAGTACAGGATAAGTAATGTTTGTACACAGTGACTCCACCACCAGCAGAATAGTGAGTGCAGCTCTGGAGCATAATACAGGCTGTAAGTCAGGATCAGTAATGTACGTACACAGTGACTCCACCAGCAGAATAGTGAGTGCTGCTCTGCGGTATAATACAGGATGCAAGTCAGGAGTCAGACATCGCTATATGACTTGGTTTGGAGTTCTGTACCTGGATTTCCCGATGTCTTCATACAGGATGATGAGACACAGATGCGGTACAGTAACATTGGCGCCGCTGATGCCAGGAGCTGTTGTTGGCTGCATTGATGTCACATGTGATGGGGCAGTGAAGGGTGAGGAGGTGACGTTGGTGTCCGAGCCGTTCAGAGTCTCTGGAAACATCCTGAGTGTGATGAGCCGGACACAAGTACGAGCTGATGGAGTCTTCACTTCCTGCAGAGATAACAGCACAAATCTCTGGGCTGAAGATGTGTCCAACCTTCTAATACGTCCCCTACAGTCCCTGCATAGTATATCACCCCCTGAGAGCAGGGGGGGGGGGCGCTCTACATGTAGTCCAACCACAGGAACGCACGTTACTGCTTCATGGACTGCATACATGGGGGACTAAGCGGTAGTCACCTTGTACCCATCCCTGCTCATGGACTGCATACATGGGGGACTAAGTGATAGTCACCTTGTACCCATCCCTGCTCTAGGCAGCCGACAGTTAACTGGGGCCTAGCCCTTTAAGCCCTTGATGCCTCTGGATGCTCATGTACGCCCTCCAGTGTCAGAGTTTGTACGGAGCGGGCACCGATCCCGCTGAATACACGACAGGTACCGCTGTACACAGCCATGATCAGCGCTGATGCTGACTGCAGGTGTTAACCCTTTGAATGCCGCTGTCAATTCTGACAGCAGTATTTAAATGTCCTGATCGGAGTTCGGGGGTCCCAAACATACCGAGGATTAAAAGGATTAAGGTGGTTTTTTCTGTCTTTGAAAACTTCTGTAATGTTATGTGGTCATTTCTTGTTGGTTTCAAAATCTCTGCTTGCTGTCAGTTAACGGAAACATTCTTGTTACCTCCAGGGGCTGAAAACCTGTCCGAAGGGCTTCACACCGGGGACAGAGCGGCAAAACATTGCTCAAAAGAGTGATTTTCAGCGATGTTTGTCTCATGTAAGAGTGGGACCCGATGGTCGCTGTGAGAGGAACCCCTCGGCAGCTCCGCCGGCATGTAGAATTACACACTAGTATGTAGGGGGGCGTTATTTAGCACTTATCACCTACACAGCAGATCAGTGATATACGCGTCGGCGGACCGTGTGACTGGCTACATGCAGGAAATGAGCGTCACGTGGAGGAAAGCGAAGGTAACCAGATAACCTCCGCAGGAATGGGGAAGTCACCCTGTACTTAGCACATAATGACAGCCTCTTCCTGACCGCTTATTACAGGACAGTAACCCTTTACTGACCGGCGCCCCGTTCTCACCACATCAGCTGCTCTATACAAGATTAACTCATCCTCCATATATCTTTCTGGTGTTCTTTGTGCCCCCTCCTCGCAGAAACTGCCACCCCGTGTGCCCCTCCTCACAGCAAACTGCCACCCCAATGCCCCCTTTTCCCCAAAACTGTCTCCCCAGTGCCCCCTTCTCCCCCCAAACTGCCACCTTGCCCCATCCTCCCCAAAACAGCCACCTGTCCCCCTCCTCATCCCAAACTGCTCCCTCGGCCCCCTCCTCGCCCAAGTCTCATTTGTGCCCCGTCCTCGCCCCAAACTACCTCCCCTGCCCCTATTTCTCTGCCCGGTGTCTGTTGCTCAGCCCTCTCGCCGGTGAGAGCCCGGTACACGGGCAGAGAGCCCCGGGGTCCCCGTTATACCCTGCCGTTGTCCCGGTTACCTCTCCCCCAGTGACAGCCGGGTCAGGAAGCTTCCGATCCGCTCTCACCCCGATCGCTGACTCGGCGCTCTACCGAGAATCCTGCGGAGCGCCGAGCGATGGATGCGCCGCTTCCGGATCACAAATATGACACGTGACCTGGGGCTCTGCAGCGCCGCCTGTCAGCTGGGAGAGGAATGCGGAGCTCCAATGAAACGGCTTTAATTGCAGAGTTCTGTCTCCCACTATTGTCTCCTAGTTGGTAGCACCTCCACTTTCTGTAACCCTCGTCAAGTCCTTGTGAGCCCCGGGTATAACCTGGGTGTCAAGCCTTAGATATATCCTTGGTTTGCTCCAACCACTTCTACTCTTCTTCCCCAGTGGGACTCTGTGGCGCTGCCTGTCAATGGGGAGATGAATGCAGAGCTGTCAGTGGGACTCCGCGGCGCTGCCTGTCAATGGGGAGATGAGTGCAGAGCTGTCAGTGGGACTCTGCGGCACTGCCTGTCACCTTGGAGAGGAGTGCGGAGCTGTCAGTGGGACTCCGCGGCGCTGCTTGTCAACGGGGAGGAGTGCAGGGCTGTCAGTGGGACTCTGCAGCGCTGCCTGTCAGTGTGACTGCAGATGTGATATCCAGCATAACAGACACAGAGGTGACATATCCTGTATGTATCACCACCAGAGCGCTCAGGGGTGACTTCTAGCCCCCCACATGTCCTCAGCGTGCTGCTCCCCCCTATTACCGGCCCTCTTGGACTGTCGCAGATATTCTGGTCTTCCTGATCTCTTCCTCCCCCCCACAGCGGTGCGGCGCTATTTCTGCCACTTCTGTAGTTCTGCTGCCTCGGTTGTGATGGCCGGGATGGGGTTGGGGGTCCTGTGTACTGATATTTGGTGCCAGAGATGGGGCTCATCTGCCAGACGTGGACGCAGATGACCAAGATCAGCCCCCAAGTCCCACAAATATAAGTGATCAGTGGGGTCCGAGCACTTGGACCCTCATCGATCACCAGAACGGCACGCTCAGAGTGCCCCCACATGAATGTGTGACCGCCGCTGTACGGGACGGTGTAGTCTAAAAACCTGGGGATGAGGCGCGACGCTCCGAGGAGCTCACAGGTATCAGACCCACTTCTCAGCTTTTATTCATACAAGCTTAAAAAATGTTTTTCAAAACAACGCAGCACGGGTTGTTTGTTTTTTGCCCGGATAGGAAATAACAGGCAATTCTGAAACAGAACATCCAACAAAAAAAAATAGGACCATCACTGGAGGAAATCGCTCCTGTGAGCAAACACATCGATAGAAAGATGGCCAGATGTCGTGCGTGAAACGTGCCCGTCGGGCCGCACCCCTGGGAAAGGAAGGCTTTTATTTGATCAAATGGTAAGGTGTTTAAACCGCCCGTCTCAGCGGCCGCATCAGAAGAGACGAGAAAAAGGAAAAGTACGTGTTATTGTTAAAGTCCAACTTACGCCGGTTTCACACAACCGGATCTGAATTGAAGATTCCGCGATTGGCGGACGATCCGTGGTAAAAACCTAGCACTGTAAGCCATGTAGTTTCAGGTTTTCCGTCACACCCGCCGCTACGAACCTCTGTGAGCGGAAGAAAAATCACAGCATGTTCTATTGTACGCCAGAATCCATGACCATGGTGCCCAATGCTCACAGATATACCCGCAGCCCTGACGCCATCACAGTGTGTATGGGTGGTGGGTACCCGCAGCATCACTGAGCACTGGCAATCAAAAAAGAATGAGTGTGTGTGTGTGTGTGTGTGTGTGTGTGTGTGTGTGTGTGTGTGTGTGTGTATGTGTGTATATATATATATATACACACACATACATACATACATACACACACACACACACACACACACACACACACACACACACACACACACACACAGGTATATTTAAGAAAAAAAAGAAACACCACCTGCGTGCCTTTTTGCTCATATACAATATAATTAGTTACTTGCAGGGTCATCGGCCTGAATCCGCCCCGCTCATGTACGCCCAGCCTTGATAAATCACAGTATTCCCACATGATGAACATCAGCAGGAAATGACTGCAAGTTTCTGGTCACCTGACTCTAAGACAAAGTTGACCAAAAAGTAGTCAAAAAAAATTAAAGTACTCAAAAATGGTACCAATAAAAAACTTCAGGTCACCTTGAAAAAAAAAAAGCCACCAAGCTCCCTCGCACTGCGGCATCAACGCAAAAATAAGTCATGGAGCTCAGAAGACGGCAGGAAGAGATTTATTTTTTTAATTAAAATAGGTTAAAAAAAAACAAAAACAAAACAGATTTGATGTGGCAGTAGTTGTGCCAACACACAGGGTAAAGATCACACTATTTTTACTGCACTGTGAATGCCATGAAAATGACAATTGGCATTTTCCCCCATTCTGCCACTTCCCATACATTATACTATACGTTAAACAGCAGCACGGAAAAGTACGACCGGCCTACGAAAAACCCTCACGCAATGACGTCACCAAAGACACTACAAGCGTTCGTTAAGGCGAGTAGGTAAAAATAAGTCTGCAGCAGGAAGGGGTTAATTCTATCCGCTGATACAGAAGTTGGCATATTTCTGGCTCATCCTGGGAGGGTTCCTCAACAGACAAGTCCCAGAGCCGCCTGTAAGCCGCTACGTATCCTGGGAGTTGTAGTAAGCGCCTCTCATTCCTCTAGCACTCACTTATTCATAAGCTGTCTGACCACGCCTACTTCAGTGACCAACCAAAATCCCCGACTGGCGAGAACCCACCTACGTACATGTATAATGATATGAAAAAAGGAGGAGTTTATGCAGATGAGGAGAATTTCGCGGGCTTGAGTCGGTCACGTGGTGTTTTCGCGCCAAACCGCGGGAAAGAGAAGGATTCAGTGGTGTGATCGGAACCTTCGCTGCAGCAGCTGTGATGGCGGTGAGATGCGGGGTGGGCTTTGCTGAGGGGCTACATGTGTGTTGTTAGCTGGGGGATGTTAGCTGGAGCTCGGTGGAAAGTTGTGTAGGTTTCCTCCCAGTGACATGTTGGTTACAAGGTTGTAGCTTCTAGATGAACACTGAGCTGTAGAGTGCTGGATGACAACTCCCATCATCCTTGCGGCTGTCCTATCTAGTGTCTCCTCCTGCGCTCCGGTATACTGAGGTGATATCTGGCAGTTGTAGAACTACCACTCCCAGCAATCCCTGACAGTTTGCAGCTATCACTGACCAGTCCTGCCTCCTGGATGTGGCTTAAGTGTAACGCACCATGTGGCCACGTTTTCCGGGACGTTCTGCGGTTTGTGTTAGTATCGTTTTGGAGAATTTACAGCTTTTTGGTTGCTTTTTTTTTTTTTCTTGGAGATTAGGAGACCCAAAAAGAGATTTTATTTTTTAAAATTATATAGTTTTATTTTGGATAACACTCAATGCATTCTTTTTGTTAGACGTCTACGGATGTGACATCAGACGTGTTTGTATATGCCTTATTGGTGTCCTTCTCTTCTCCCTTTTTATACATATTCTAATAAAATGAACGCTATTTTTATTTTTTTACTTTTTTTGAATTTGCGGTGCTTTGATAGCTCATAAAGTATCCTGTAGTATTAATACGGCTATCGGACAGGCAGTCTTAGGCCACTCATACACACCGTTGTTAAAACGCCACGTTCGTGTTTTAACACTTTTTTTCAAACTCCTTTGAAAAAGTTTGGCAGCATTTTTAACGCCCCCCCCCCCCCCCCCCCCCCCCCATCATGCCAATGGGTAAAGTGTGTTAAATCGCACTAAAATAAAGTGGGCAACGTTTGAAAATTGCGGCATTAGAACACTGGTCTGTGAATCTATTGACAATAATGAGGTGGTTTGCAGCTTTGGAATGCCACGGTATGCTCTGTAAGAAGCGCGTGTGAGTGGCCTTAAAGGGGTTGTCTCGCGAAAGCAAGTGGGGTTATACACTTCTGTATGGCCATATTAATGCACTTTGTAATATACATCGTGCATTAAATATGAGCCATACAGAAGTTATACACTTACCCTCTCCGGTGTTGGCGTCCCCGTCTCCATGGCGCCGACCGAAGCCGCCGTCTCCCTCGATTAGACGCGCTTGTGCAGTCTTCTGTTCTGTTGAAGATCTGTGCGGCGCGAGCATTAATATGGCCATACAGAAGTACTTAACACCGCTTGCTTGCGCAGGACAACTCCTTTAAGATCCACAGACGCATCTTGCCAGGCAGTCTGATTTGACAGCCCAGGGGTCCTTCAGAAGCCCCAGGCTGCCATGGCAACGAAAGGGCATTCTGAGGGGCTGTTCAGGATTCCGGAATACTGACCAGGACACTTACAGGGTTAACAGCAATGGTCGGCAGTCACGCTGATAGCGGTTTTTGCTGGTGTCAGGCAGCCGATACCCTTCGTGTTTGAAGAGCAATCGGCTCCATACACACTCTGCACGCCTCGGATGTAAATATATACGTTCTGGAGGCGTAAAGGGGTTAAATATATTGTAAACTGAGTTTAAACTACGTTTTCTTCATTATGCGTGTAGCGGCTGAAATCCCCGTCGCCATAATATTTGCGCTCAAGATGTTGCGCCGTTATTAATCAGGTTGAAATAGGCTGCACCTTTTCGTGGTTTGCCTGCGTGGCGGTGCTGGGTGTGACTGTCCCCTAGAGCTGATGTGGCATCCAGCAAATATGTGGGATTTTAAATTTTTTTAAGCTAATATGAGAAAAAGCATAAAGGGTTTAACTTTTTTTTTTTACATTTTTATTTTTTGTACTTTATTTTGTTGTTTTTACACAATCTGTGTCCCTCTGAGGGACTTACACAGCAGGACTGCAGATCGCTACGACTTCTCTCCTGCCATGCCATATCGCTTACTATAGCGATCACAGGCTATGGCAATACAGGACGCCGGTATCTGGCGTCCTGTTGCCATAGCAACCAGCCGGGCTCTCGTGATGTTATCGTGAGAACCGGCTGGAATCAGAGGGAGTGCCCTCTGTGGACCCTTTCCCTGCCACGATCTACTTAGGCGCGCGCGCCCCCCCCCCCCCCCTATCTCCCATGCCCCCCGCAGTCACAGCGGGACGCTGGCTTCTGCTGCGGGATAGCGCAAGATCTATAATCTCGCGCTATCGCTATGGCGTAAGTGTATGTCATTTTGCGGGAAGTACCCCGCTCCCATGATGTACCCTTACGTCATGGGGCGGGAAGGGGTTGTGCAGGGTTAGAAAACATGGCTGCACTCTTCCACACACAGCACCACCTTATCTGTAGGGTTGTAAATAACGTAAATAAGATGCTGAGCTGTAATACTAAACAAAACCTTGTTTGGAAACGGCAGCCTTGTTTTCCTAACCCTGGACCACCCCTTTAAAGAATGTTGGATTGACCAATGATATGGATTTTGTGCCCACCACATCATCGCAGGGGGGTGGGCTGATCAGCTCATCTTAATAACTAAGCCGGTCCCCTTGTCTGCGTCAGACCCCTGTGCAGATGTAACTGGAAACAGAGAGGCCTTACTACAGTTTCCCCATAAATAGGACCCACCCCTAAATAAGCCCTACTCTGATCAGGGGCGCTTGAATTATAAGCCCTAGCTACACTACATGGCGGGGGGGGGGGGAGGGGGGGGGGGGGAAACAGCAATACTTAACTAGCAGGCACCGTCCGGGTCCCTTCCGCAGTGCCGTCCGGCTTCCGTGCAGTTCTCTGTGCGGCTAGAGCATCACATGCTGGTAAAGGAGTTTGTAATCCCCGCCTCTAGCAAGCTCTGATTGGTTCTCAAGTGCTGCAGTGATTGGCTGAGCCACAGCGCTCGAGAAACCAGTTAGATCAATTGTTTGCTGGAGGTGGGGTTTTTCAAACATATGACACTGCTGTATCCGGAGTAAGTGGTCATGTGACGCTACTTCTGCATCACATGACTGGTGGTGGCGCTAGGAGCAGTGTGCAATATTGGGAGGTGAGAGGAGTGCGGGCTGTAGCTATCGATCCACAGCTGATTTCAAGTCAAAATCCGCACCAATATCGTAAAGTTTGACGGTGCTTTTGCTTCAGAAATGCTGCAGACAATTTGCAGAATTTGAGCTGTGTGTGAACAGACTCTGAGGGTGCGGCACGTGTAGCAGGACTCTGCAGTGGAACGGCCATGTCAAAATGTGCGACGGTCATCCCTTCATTTGAAAAGATAAAATCTTCTGCGGATCTTTGTGAAAACCAGCAACGTGCGAGAGAACCTTCAAAGTTATATAGGGGCTGACCCGATAACCCTTGTGTTGGGGCGGCGGCTGACCCGATAACCCTTGTGTTGGGGCGGCGGCTGACCCGATAACCCTTGTGTTGGGGCGGCGGCTGACCCGATAACCCTTGTGTTGGGGCGGCGGCTGACCCGATAACCCTTGTGTTGGGGCGGCGGCTGACCCGATAACCCTTGTGTTGCAGGACTCCTCAGAATCATTCACTATTGCCACAAGTCCCAGAAGCGCGTCCCGGCGTGGTGATGCCCTCACATCAAGTCCTGGGCGGGATCTGCCTCCCTTTGAAGACGAGTCTGAAGGCCTGTTGGGAGATGTGCTTCCGGTGGATGAGGAGGAGGATGATGAGGGAGAGGAGCTGATTGGAGATGGCATGGAAAGGTACGGAGTGTAGTATTTTCTGAAGACCTTCCAAACCGTGCCAATGTGAAAGGATCGCCATGAAGTTCAATGCAAACCTTGTTTTTTGGGTTTCAGGGATTACCGTGCGATTTCTGAGCTGGACGTGTATGAGGGGGAGGGCCTGGACGATGAAGATGTGGAGGAGCTAACGGCCAGTCAGAGAGAAGCGGCCGAACAGGCCATGAGGATCAGAGACCGGGAGATGGGCCGGGACATGGGGCGCATGCGGCGAGGTCTGCTGTACGGTAGGTTTAATGCTGATGAGGTTTGTACACCATATTATAACAAAACAGTGCAGTCAATATGCACATTTATAGCCCTTGGCTTGCTGTCACTGAATGGAAACTTTTCATACCTAACTTGCAGCAAAGCTTTTTTAGAGAGCTGATAAACTTAAGGGGTCGTCCCACAAAATGAAATTTTCTATTCACAGAACGGGATAAGTATTTGATCAATGGGGGTACAACTACTGGGGGTCCCGATGGTCCCCACATAAATGGAGCAGTGGTTACACGTGTGCATTGCTGTTCCATTCATTTCAGCGGGGTCGCTGGAGATTATGTTCATGTGCTCAGCTATCTCTGGCAGTCCTATTGAAATGAATGGTGCGGCGGTGCCCGTACTTGACCCCTGCTCTTGGGGTCAATGACAGTCCCAACGGTTAGACCTGACCAGTCAGTTATTCGCTGTACTGTAGATGGCAGATAACCTCATTGAGTGGGATGGTCACTTTAAGTTTTGCACTTGTGGTAAGTAAACCATTTTTTCAATCTTGTAATTAGACAGTGACGAAGAGGAGGAAGATCGCCCCGCACGTAAGCGTAGGCTGGCCGAGCGTGCTGCAGAAGGAGCCCCTGACGAAGATGAAGAGATGATTGAAAGCATTGAGAACTTGGAGGATATGAAGGGTCACACAGTGAGAGAGTGGGTGTTAATGGCGGCGACACGCCTGGAGATCTACCATCGCTTCAAAAACTTTCTTAGGACGCACGTCGATGAGCATGGACACAATGTCTTCAAAGAGAAGATCAGCGACATGTGCAAAGGTAATGGATCCCTCTGTAGCTGCATCTCCTCTGGGGGAGGGTGACGCACCCTGACATCCATATTCCATCATTGACCTGATCCGCATGGGGTTTTCCTATATTGGAGGTTGTATATAGATGTAGCATATCGGTATACTTCTTCCAGACAACAAGGAGAGCTTGGTGGTGAACTACGAGGACCTCGCCGCCCGTGAGCACGTCTTGGCTTACTTCCTCCCAGAAGCCCCGGCTGAAATGTTAAAGATTTTTGATGAGGCCGCCAAGGAGGTCGTTCTGGTCATGTACCCCAAGTATGACCGCATTGCCCGTGAAATCCACGTCCGCATCTCACATCTTCCACTGGTAGAAGAGCTGCGATCTCTCCGGTAAGTCCGTCTGGTCTGTGATGAGCAGATGTAGGATTAACATGGTGCTTTTGCGCGGTGACATAATTGCAGTCCCCTTTTTAGGCAGCTGCATCTGAATCAGCTGATCCGTACCAGCGGCGTGGTGACCTGCTGTACGGGCGTCCTACCGCAGCTCAGTATGGTGAAGTACAACTGTAACAAGTGCAGCTTCGTCTTGGGGCCCTTCTTCCAGTCTCAGAACCAGGAGGTGAAGCCGGGGTCCTGCCCGGAGTGTCAGTCCCTGGGGCCATTTGAGATCAACATGGAGGAGGTAGGTTGGATTTGTAATGCACTGTTTCAATAAAGCTGCGCTTGTTGCGACACTTTGGGGAAACTTTTCCTTTCTTGTCTTATTTTTGATACTTTAACTTTTCAGACCGTGTATCAGAACTACCAGCGGATCACCATTCAGGAGAGTCCGGGGAAAGTAGCAGCGGGCAGGCTTCCTCGATCCAAGGATGCCATCCTTCTGTCGGATTTGGTGGACAGCTGTAAACCTGGGGATGAAATAGTGAGTATTGCCGAGAGCATAGCTGCTGTCCGTACGTCCTGTTGGGGAATATGAACATCATAGAGCTGGGTGTCCACTCAGGATCCCTTTTTTTTGATCTAGAACAGAGCTGCTCAGTGAGACCAGATCCTTGTGAACCTCTTGCAGTCTTGATCTTCCTGGGTGGCCGTTCATGCGACTAGCCAACCTCCTGCTGCTGCAGCAGCGGGGATCCATTAACACCGATCCCTGCTGTTAACCCCTCTTATGCAGTGACAAATGTTGATCACTGCATGTAAAGGGCTCACAGTCGGAGGGCGCTTCCTCTGTGATGTCACCAGCTCTCCACTATATAACGGGAGGCCTGATGGGTTGCTACGGGAACGCAAGACAATGGTGTCTGTCATGTCCTGTGATCTCTGTGAAATAGAAATACATTGCAGTGCAGAAGTACTGCAGTATATGATCAGTGTGATCACAGCATTGCAGGTTCAAGCCCTCTTCATAGACATAAAAAAAAAAAGTGAAAATAAATAACTAAAATGTAAAAGCTTTTAGGGCTCATGTCCACGGGCAAAAGAAGAATTAAAATCCGCAGCAGATTTTAACTCTTCTCCCGCCCGCGGATCCGCACCCCATAGGGATGCATTGACCACCCGCGGGGTAGATAAATACCCGCGGATGGTCAATAAAAGTGATTTTAAAAAAAATGGAGCATGAAAAAATCTGGACCATGCTCCATTTTCGTGCGGGTCTCCCGCGGGGACGGCTCCCGCGGGCTTCTATTGAAGCCTATGGAAGCCGTCCGGATCCGCGGGAGACCTAAAATAGGAATTTAAAAGAATTTACTCATCCGGAGCGGGCGGGGAAGGTCTTCTCTTGCTCACGGCCGGATCTTTCTTGCTTCGGCTCGGCGGATGTGCCCGGCGCATGCGCGCGGCACGTCGCCGGCGTGACGAGTTCATCCGCCGGCCGAAAAAGAAGATCCGGCCGTGAGGAAGAGAAGACTTTCCCTGCCCGCTCCGGATGAGTAAATTCTTTTAAATTCTTATTTTCAGCGCTCACGTCCGCGGGGCAGGAGGGAGCCGCTGCAGATTCTCCATGTAGAATCCGTAGCGGGCCTGATTTTCCCCGTGGACATGAGGCCTTAGGGCTAATGCCTACGGACAGTTTTCTGCCACGTTAACCCGCAGCTATTAGGTTCTGTAGAACCTAATAGCTCAATGTTCACGCTGCGGATTTCTGCAGCGTTAAAGAAATCGCTTCATTCTCTAATTGTAGTCAATGGAAGCCGTCCGTCACGCAATACTTCCACTGTGAGCGCAGCAGAAGTATCGCATGATTAGGCATCATCGCCTGCTGAACTGTGCATGTGCGGCGGCTAGCCAGAAAGGACTCGTGCGGCGGATCGAGAGAGGGGAATATGGGGTCTTTGGGGGGCACCGTGTCGGACGCTGCTGCGATATTCCGCTGGCGGAGTCCGACACGGCTGTGTGCATGAGATGAGGCCTTATGTGTATTTCTCTTGTTTGCTTAAAAAAAGTTCACTTTTGGTATCGCATCTGTAGCAAGTTCTACAGTAAATTGAACACACTTTCTATCCTGTGCGGCAAACACTGTTCAAAAAAAAATAATTCAATTTTGGCTAGTTTTTTTTAATTCTTTTCGCCTCCCCCAAAAATGCAACAATAGTGATCAAAAAGACAAATTTACTCCAAAATAATACTAATAGACTACAGCTTGTCACATCAAAAACAAGTCCTCACAGAACTCGGTTCATGGAAAAATAAAGCGTTTTGGGACTTTAAATGCAGCAATGCAAAAAAAATTTTTTTTTTTTTTTTTTTAAAAAAAGGGGTTTTGTGCAAAAGTGGAAAAACCTAAAACATTTTGGGATTGTCATCATATCGACCTGCAGAAAAAAATCTATCCTGTCATTTATGCTACATCATCAACTCAGAGGGGTGGAAAAAAACTTGTTTTTCTCCCTGCCTTCCAAAAAAAAAAAAATGTATAAAAGTTTCACAATGCATTATATGTACCCAAAAAATGGTACTAAATTAAAGCTATAGCTCACTACGCAAAAAGCAAGCCCTCATACTACAATGCCTGCGGAAAAATGGTTATGGCTCTTGGAAAGTAGAGATAAAAATTCCCCAAAAATCGTCATATCCTTATGGCCAAAATAGGCACTAAGGGTTTAAACAGCTCTTTTAATTCATGGGAGTGTCTTGTACTACTTGTATATATCAAGAGGTCAGGGTTTCTTGTGTTTAATGACGCTGCATGTTCTTTTTTTGACAGGAGCTCACTGGTATCTACCACAACAACTACGATGGGTCCCTCAACACGGCCAACGGTTTCCCGGTTTTCGCCACCGTTATTCTTGCCAATCACATTACTAAGAAAGATGACAAAGTGGCAGTGGGAGAGCTGACTGACGAGGACGTCAAAGCCATTGTGGCCCTTTCCAAAGATGAGCGGATTGGAGAACGGGTAAGGGGGACTAGTAGTCCGTGAGCTGTATGTCAGGTCAGGGTTGGGTGTCGGGAAGCAGCATGTGACTTGTGGTTGTGTTGCAGATTTTTGCCAGCATCGCTCCGTCCATCTACGGCCATGAAGACATCAAGAGAGGCCTCGCTCTTGCTCTATTCGGGGGAGAGCCAAAGAACCCAGGTGTGTACGTAAGACTAGGCGTATTTGTGGTCCCTTCACACACAGCACACACATATATATGCATTAGGTGTGGAGGAAACTGTACAATTTGGTCATACCCAAAAGCGGGAAACCAGAGCAAAATGTTACCATCCAGGTTATTCGAGATAATTGGCAGAGAAGGGGAGAATGTTACAAGTTTGGTCTATTTGAAGTATATGTTCATGTTTTGCATAATCTCAGTATGATTTGTGCCTTCAACATGGCATGACTCCTATTTCCTCAGGTGGCAAGCACAAAGTCCGTGGGGACATAAACGTCTTGCTATGTGGTGATCCGGGGACAGCAAAATCCCAGTTTCTGAAATACGTGGAGAAAGTTGCAAGCAGAGCCGTATTCACAACAGGCCAGGGAGCGTCCGCTGTGGGTCTGACAGCCTATGTCCAGCGCCATCCAGTTACCAAGGAATGGACGCTAGAAGCCGGAGCTCTGGTCTTGGCCGACAGAGGAGTGTGCTTGATTGATGAGTTTGACAAGGTCAGTTGCTTCTGTGCATTTTATCCCGTTATACCACTTACAGGGCGATGGCACACCATCTGGATAGGCCATCCGTTTTCGGAACAGTTGGGCTCCGATACCTGGGAATGAAGGTGGGTTGTGGTGCTAGTGTAGTGATCCAACTGTAGGACTGCTCGGAGAAATAGACGGCGCTGTAGCACAACGTTGGCTCCACGGGGTCTTCATTCTCAGTTTTTCCAAATAAGTTTGTTACTTTAACCCCTTAGTGACTGGCCTATTGCATGGAATCTTGTGCTCCATTTAAAACCCCCTTAAAACCTATACCTAAAATACACAAGCTCCTCTTATGGATTTTAATGGCCGTGGCATTTATTTTAAACGGGGTTTACCAATAACCTTAAATATATATACCAAAGTGGACTCGGGGCTCCCTCACACAGGCGTTGGCAGAAACGGAGCGTCTCTTAACGCTGCGGTTTGGTTGGTGTCTGCTTTGGGTTTCTTTCATATGTATATGTTTTTATTTTATTCTGTAACTTTGTTTTAATTATTTTTTGTTTACTATCCATGTCCCCCATGATGTCATATAAGATCTCTGGGGGGGACATTCACATGGTTTATTTTTTTTTTTTTTTTTATATTGACATTTTTTCACTGTAGCTGGGGCATCCATAGGAGCCTCAGTTACAAGGAAAACCTCTCCTGTAGTGACAATAGTCACTGGTAGACCTGATTAGTGTCTGGTAGGACCATGCAGCTCTGCTGTGCCAGGGCATCCTAGCGGTTACGTGACTGCCGTAAAGGAGGCAGAAGGAGTTAAACACTTCTCCCTCCTCTGGGTTATCAGCTGTGACTTCTCATTGATTGCAGAAGCAGGGGCTTTAATTCCCCCCACCCAACGGTTGGGATTAAAGCCCCGGACCAAGCCCCATTAATTTACTGTGCTTTGTCCTTAATGGGTTAAATATGTGCAGCTTTAAAGCCCATTATGGACGTCGGTAAAGGGGTGTATTGGGGTTACTTAGGGGTTAAGCTACCCTATTAAATTAATCCACTTTGTACAATGATGGCCCATTACTGAGAGATGCCGTCCTTGTATGACCTTTGGCATTTGACTCTACGATTCGTAGGAATGAAGGGGTAGCGGCACTGGTGCAGCTCTGCATCTTCTTCACTGTCTTTTCTGCAGAGCAGCTCTCCCGCTCACCTGGCTATGCAGGGAGTTGTTGTCACCCCTTCACTTGAATGGAGCTGCGCTGCAGTTCTCGGCGGTCAGGTGGCCAGGGTGGCACTAGGGGTTGGTGAAGGGGTTGTAGCCTCTTGATTCTCAGCGTTGTTGGGGGGTCCCAGATGTCAGACCCTCTGATCATTAAGGAATGCTGTATCTTGGCAGTACTCCATTCCAAGTTGAGATAACCTCTTTAATTAATAACGCAACAAAAGTAAATTGACTCTTGCATGTAATAAGGGGCGGAGCTGTGGAGCAGGCAGTTTGTCTTTAGGGAGCTTTCTATAGGAATCCATGTTACAGGTGGCTGCCACTTACATAATTACACCATTGTTTTGTCTTGCAGATGAATGACCAGGACAGAACAAGCATCCATGAAGCCATGGAGCAGCAGAGCATCTCCATCTCCAAGGCCGGCATCGTCACCTCTCTGCAGGCCCGCTGCACCGTCATTGCTGCCTCCAACCCCATCGGTAGAACCTCTGTTAATTTGCTTTTATCGTGAGCTTTGAGCCAGACAAGATCTTCATGGGGTTTTGTTTTGCAGGAGGACGTTACGATCCGTCACTAACGTTTTCTGAGAACGTGGATCTGACTGAGCCCATTGTGTCTCGATTTGACATTCTCTGTGTGGTGAGGGACACGGTGGACCCCGTTCAGGTATAGCACTTTCTGAATTACGTTCTCTCCAAAGTTAAAGGGGTTTCCCCATTAATTCACGCCACAGGACATTTATTTGTTGTGGGAGTACAGGATTTATAGGTAACAGGATTGGGAGCCAATCCCGCTCTATGCAAGGGGAGTGCCAGCTGCCTTCAACTGATGACACCCGACCGCTACAGCTGCGCTTGCACAATTCTGACACTGGCTTCTAAATGCCCCAATCGGTGTTTGGTTTCCGTTCAATGAGATTGTGAGGTACAATTTGGGTGCCACGACAGCCTGGGACTTTCTCAAGACTCAGACTGCCTGTCAGAATGCAGTATAATGCAATAGTATGATATTGCATTATAATTTAAGTGATCAAACCAACCCAAGTTCAAGTCCCCTGTGAAGACTTTAATTTTAAAAGAAAACAACTTTTTTACTAACTTCTTGAAGAAAGAAACGTATTCCCATATTTGTAGTAAAAGAGAATAAAAACTATCTGGTATCGCTGCGTCCATAAGTCTGATCGATCAAAGTCACACATTTAGCCTGCAGAGTGAAAGCATCAGAATTGAGCTGTGGTTTTCTTTCTTTTTTTTAACCCAGTCTCAAATAATAAAAAAAAATGCAATGGGTGATCAAAAGTCACATGAACTTCAAAATGTTACCAATAGAAATTACAGAGCGCCCCGCTAAAAATGATTCCCGCATATGACAATGTTGATAAAAGAATAGTTATGGCCGCAGAAAATTTCATTTTTAAAAGTACAGCAATAAAACTATATTTTGTATTGTCTGAACTGTACTGACCCACAGGATGGCTCTTATTTTTGCTACAGCATGTACAAGACCCCCTAGCAATAAAATGATGGTGGAATTGCATTTTTCCATTTCACTCTTAGGAAGATTTTGTTTCTTAGTACATTGTACTGTATATTAAATAAAACCATTGAAAAAATACAATTCATTCTGGGAATAAGAAGCCTTCAGACAGCCCAGTCAATGGAAATATAAGAGGAATGAGTTAGGATTTGTAAGCTGGGAGGAAAAAATTAGAATGGGGAAAAGAAGGACCACATCATAAGGGGGTTTAAAGGCATCTAGCCAGAGGACATCCAGCGATCCTAAGACTGGCGCTCCTTGAATGACCCTTGTAGATGTCTGCGCATGCATGACTCGCTCCCCTGACTTCTATGGCACAGAGCGACTGCCAAGCCTCTTGATTTTCCTTCCTTTCTATAAAAGTGATGATAGAGAATGTGCGCTACAGCTCCATTCACAGTCATATGGCAGTGGTGCACTAGTCTAGTGGTCATGAAGGTCTTCCCTTTTTGAGCACAACCACTCGTCATCTCTTATTTTGTGATCATGTTGGCTTCTGTCACTTTTAGGATGAAATGCTGGCGAGGTTCGTGGTTGGCAGCCATATTAAACATCATCCAAGCAACAAAGATGTCGTAAATGGAGGTCTCGAAGAAATGGTTCTACCGAATACATTTGGAGTGGAGCCACTCCCTCAAGAGGTGCTGAAGAAATACATCATATACGCCAAGGAAAAGGTCCGCCCAAAGCTGAACCAGATGGATCAGGATAAAGTGGCAAGAATGTACAGCGATCTGAGGAAAGAGTCCATGGTGAGCGGCTTCTGCTGGTTTTAGAACATTAACGATCACTTGACTGTGGAGAGTTTAAAAATGACACTGCTGCATTCTGCTATTACTCCACTAGGTGGCGATGTGATCCATTTAAGTTCTCAGTACACTTTTAATGTTAGTAGCTTTCTTTAACCTCTTCCTGACAGTGGGCTTGAGAGCTGAACTGCTCTATACATGGAGGATATCTGTTTCATGACTGCTGACAAATGTGAATTCCAGTCCCCGCTTTTTAAACCTTTTCAGATGCCATTATTCGTTCTGACAATGGCATTTAAAAGGCCCGACAGGGAGGGGACTCCCACCGTCACCTGAGCGGCTTGCCTCCATCAGATTGCGGTGTGCCACTCAGTTACCATGGCAGCCTGTGGCCTTGTGGAAGCTCTTGGGGCTGCCAAGTATTTCTGCCTGTTAAGTGTGGCCTCTGGCAGGACTTAATCTTATGATACATACTGCATAAAAAGTAAATAAGATTAATTTTAAAACTTTAACCCCTTAGTGACGCGGATGACTTTGCTCCTAAGGACGTGATTATTCATCTCCAATTTTCAAAGCCAAAAGTTTATTTTTCTGTCAACCTGGTGAACACAAGGCTTTTTTGAAAATCCGTTTTATTGCCTTTTTCTGGGAGGAAAAATGAATAAAGGTTTTTTTATTTTTTGTGAATAGTATTTGCCCCATGTAAACTACAAGTGTGTGTGCAAAGTATTGTACAAGTTGGCTGTGAAGATACCAAATGGTTTTTTAAAAATTTTTTTTACACACTTTGACCTTTTTAAAGGGGTTGTCCCGCGCCGAAACGGGTTTTGTTTTTTTTAAACCCCCCCCCCGTTCGGCGCGAGACAACCCCGCTGCAGGGGTTAAAAAAACAACCCGCACAGCGCTTACCTGAATCCCGGCGGTCCGGCGTCTTCATACTCACCTGCTGAAGATGGCCGCCGGGATCCTCTGTCTCCATGGACCGCAGGACTTCTGTGCGGTCCATTGCCGATTCCAGCCTCCTGATTGGCTGGAATCGGCACGTGACGGGGCGGAGCTACACGGAGCCCCATTCAGAAAAGAAGACCCGGACTGCGCAAGCGCGGCTAATTTGGCCATCGGAGGGCGAAAATTAGTCGGCACCATGGAGACGAGGACGCCAGCAACGGAGCAGGTAAGTATAAAACTTTTTATAACTTCTGTATGGCTCATAATTAATGCACAATGTACATTACAAAGTGCATTATTATGGCCATGCAGAAGTGTATAGACCCACTTGCTGCCTCGGGACAACCCCTTTAAGTAAGAAAACTTGAACCTTCGAAGCTAATGATAATACATTGTATTACTTCTGTATTGCAGTGTATTATCGCTGCTAATAGCAGACCTGGAAGTCCTTGTCTGGTGTCCAGTTGCCATGGCGACCCGTCAACCCTCCGCAATTACCTAACTGAATGACGTCAGGGGGGAGCTTTAAACCTTTTACATGCTGCGATTAACATTGTGGCGTGTAAGGTGTTAACAAGTGATCAGTCTTCTCACTAATGCCTACTGTCAGTCATAGCAGGATACATATGCGGGTTGTGTGGGCTCTGCTCCTGAGCCCTTGCCATCCGTAGGACGTACGGGGAGAAAGCTGCTTCCCAGACGGAAAGAAAGTTTTTGTTCTGTGAGATTTAGAGGTTAAAAATACCAAAGTTTAAAAGCCCCCCCCCCCCCTCTATTCGAAGTCATCGCATTATTCCACAGTGTCATCGCCATTAGAAATAGCGTATGCAATGTCAGAACTGTGCTTTTATCATTTGCTATAAAAAATTGTGTAAATGACCAAAAATTGTATGTAGCAATATTTAACTTTGTCTCCTGCAGGCAACAGGTAGCATCCCCATTACCGTCCGACACATTGAGTCAATGATCCGTATGGCAGAGTCGCATGCACGTATGCATCTGAGGGATTACGTGGTGGAAGATGATGTGAATATGGCCATACGAGTGATGCTGGAGAGCTTTATTGACACACAGAAGTTCAGCGTAATGAGAAGCATGAGGAAGGTACGTAATAATGCATGGTAACCAGATTGTCCTACCCCGATACCGCCTTTATAGAATTGGCCACGTGCTAAGCAGTCTCCTCGCTGAGCTGGTCTGTGGCTGGTGGTGATAAAATATTATTAGATGACATTAGACTAAATGTATGTATGCGCTGAACTGTAACGGGGGATATTCTATTCGCAGACGTTTGCCCGATACCTGGCGTTCAGGAGAGACAACAATGAACTGTTGCTATTCATACTGAAACAGTTGGTGGCCGAACAAGTGACTTACCAGAGGAACCGGTACGGCGCGCAGCAGGACGCCATCGAGGTGTCCGAGAAGGATCTTGTGGACAAGGTGAATGTGATGGGTCATGGAGAGGACTTGAACGGGAATATATGTTCATATTAAGGGGTTATCTGTTTGGAGAGGCGCCGCGATTCCCTGCACTGTACAGGGAAAAACTTAAGGTGTCGCAGCACTGGTTTAGTGCTGCATCCTTGTTGCTGCAATTTCCTGCACAGCAAAGCGCTATCCATTTGGACTGGGTTGGTTATAGCTAGGGATGAGCGAGTATACTCGCTAAGGCACTACTCGCTCGAGTAATGTGCCTTAGCCGAGTATCTCCCCGCTCGTCCCTAAAGATTTGGGGGCTGGCGCGGAGCTGCGGGGAGGAACGGAGGGGAGATCTCTCTCCCACCCGCTCTGCCCTGCTCCCCGCCGCAACTCGCCTGTCAGCTGTGGTGGCCCCCGAGTCTTTATGGACGAGCAGGTAGATACTCGTCTAAGGCACATTACTCGAGCAAGTAGTGCCTTAGCGAGTATACTCGCTCATCCCTAGTTATAGCTTATCCTCAGGATCAGTTGGCTCCAAAAGTGATGGTGCATCCTAGTAATAAGCAATCACTTTATATAATGGGAAGCCTTTTTTTTTTTTTTTGGCTCTCATTCTCTTCCTCCCATTTTAAACCTTTCTTCCTTTTTTTTCAGGCTCGGCAGATTAATATCCACAACCTGTCAACATTTTACGACAGCGATTTGTTCAAGATGAACAGGTTCTCGCATGACGTGAAGAAGAAACTGATCATCCAGCAGTTCTGAGGCAGCACGCTCTACGGGATGTAATGTGGGACACGTGGAGCTTTTACCTTTGTCAGCACATGAGGGAGCGTGAGAAGAGATCCGGTGACAAATCTGTTCTTGCACCAAATGAACTGAGCGCCGCACCAGAGGTGAACCTGGAGCTTTCCTGCATCCGTGACCGCTCGGTGCCGTGGTACAGCGGCGTCTTAGTGAGCGCTCTCCATAGGAAGCTTGACTTTATATCCATATTACCGGTATGTCTTCATGGAGGCGGTCTGGAGACATGGAGGACATTACAGCATCTAATTCACCTAACATTTCACGTTTGTGTCTGTTTCTTGGACATGAAGCCGCTCACTGAGTAAACGTTACCTGCGATAGGACTTTATGTATATTTTGAAGCTTATGCAGCATGTTTTCTAGTAAAAGTTTAAGAAGTTTCTTAGCTCAGTGGCTGCTGATTTATTGCAGATTCTGCGCTGTAAGCAAGTGTTCACCGCTAATTGGATTGCATGTCTCGGGGGTTGTGAATGTGCCTCTATTTCAGATCCTTTCTGTTATGGGCCCTGGCTCCAGGCCCCATATTATCCGCCCTTCTGGGGGGCCCTGTATGCCCGTTCTTTCAGCCTGCGGGAGGCCCCAAACACTGTTCCTCACTGATTCTGCAGAGACCTGGCTTGCTTACATCTTCGATGCCTTGGTTTGGGAAATTCTCTTTTTGAGCTACGCTATTGAATTTTCCCAACACATCCTCAAGATCGCTGCTTTTAGCTCCAAAGGCCGAGTCTCCTTCAAAGGCCAGTACTTTAGTTCAGGCTATACAGCCGCTATCCTCTCAGCGGGGTAAAAGTCCATGTCCCTCTCTTAAAACATTATATTAAGGAGTTCTATCCCAAGCTCTTTACTATTGAAAAAGGACTGCAGTGCCAGGCCCATTCAGGACCTGCAGCAGTCCAGATGCTTCCACATGGAGTCGTTGAGGTCAGTCACTGCTTCCATGGAACCAGGGCAATGTCTGTCATCCATCATCAAGGATGTCACTGAGGACTTGTGAGAATCTGTCATTTTAAATAAAATATAAGCAGAAATATGGAAAAGTCTGAAGGGTTCACAAACTTTCAAGCACCACTGTCGCTGCCATCGGCCAGGGAGGGAGGGTGCATGTCCTGCACTATATGGACGGCGCACCTCAGTTCGCTGCTTTCCGAATGGTTTTGCTGGACTGAGCATTTCTAGAACTGCTGTCTGAACACTGGGGTGTAAGGAAGGTGACCCCCGTCCATCTGCTCTAGTCGGTCACACATTTTTTATGGGACAGTCTGTCTACTTGCAACCACCCTCTGAGCTGAAATGGAGGGTTATTTAGAATGTATTCTGACTGCCATGGAGCCAGACTGGCGCTAATAAGCTGACTGCTGTACCGCCTAAATAGGTGACTGATGAAACTATCAATTTTCATGGTCCAATACCCCCCAATTTCACCTAAAATTATCATTTGTCAGGGAAAATTTTAACTAATTGTTAAATGAGTGATGAGACTCATGTCGTCCGGAAACCGGTCAACTGCACTTGATCTTTCAACCAATTATTAAACAAAAAAAAACTCTTCTCTTTTCACAAATGACCGCTGACACCCACCAAGCTGTGGTAAAGCTAGCTCCGATTTGCAGCTGTTTACAGCTTACATGTCCTGATGGTGGCGGCCTCCGTCTGACCATCAGCCTCCACTCATAGGGTGCCAATGGTTGCCGTGTTGGCCCTGGGCCTAGCGAAGGCTTGCAGGGCTATAATGTCTCTAACCTGCTTGTTGCTTAATATGTGAACCTAAAAAATACAATGTACTGAAGTATTGCGGTATATTATACAAGTGATCACATGACGCATGTTCAAGTCCATAAGGGAACTTAAATAATGCAAAATGTAAGTGAAATAATTTTTAGAAAATTGAAAAAAAAAAATTCCTACAAAATGATGAAGAAAATACACCGCAATGAGAATTTTATGTTTATCAAAAAGCCCAAAGTAAGTATTATACTTCATCTCACATGGTGAATACTGCAAAAAACAAAACTTCATAATGCCACAACTGCATTATTTTGGTCACGCTGTCTCCATAATAAATATTTAAGCAGTCAAAAAGGCATGTGTGTGCAAAAATGGTGGCAATAAAAATACAGCGCGGCCTGCAAAAAGAGCCCTCACACAGTGCATTGATCGGAAAATTATTTAAGGGATTCGTACAAAGCCTTTTATAATAAAAAGGTTTTCCTTTTTTTTTTTTTTTCCGTTGCGGCCGCACTCTCCTCTACAGGAGCGCCGGCCGCAACGGAGAAGTATGCGGCCAAGCTGCTCCAAAACCCATGGCTAAGTACTGCGGGTTTTGAAGCAGCGCTTTACTGGTGGAAATCTCACGGTTTTTCGCTGCGGCAAAACCGCGAGATTTCTGCTGGGAATACGTCCCGTGTGACTCCAGCATAAAGGTTGTTGACTGCTCCCAAACTGTGGCATGAGCTGTTACCTGTCTGGGGTAAGTCTACATGTTCAGCCACTGGGTAAGCCTGGAATCTTCTTCCGTAGCAGATGCTGTGCTCCTGTCTCGAGGTCAGGATGGGAAGGTTTTTGTCTTATGGCCTCCTGGAGATATAGGAGAACCCTGCAGTAGTGGAGTGCTTCCTGTGTTGCTGCATCGGGATGGAAGGTTTCCTGTATATGACCTGTCCCTTCTGGTACTTCATCAGTGGATGGAGTTGAGGTGTACACTGATCTGGGCACCACCTAGTATCACCACTGATGGGAGCTGGGGAGAAAAGTGAGTGCTGTCTAAGTGGATCTCCAGGCACCCCAACAGGTCATGTTTTCAGGATTCCCCCAGTATTGTACAGGTGATGTAATTATTGTCAGCGCCTCAGACATTGCCACAGGTGTTCTTACTATAGGATATCCTGAAAACATGACCTGTTGGTGATCCCTGAGGACTGGAATTGGGAAACACTGCCTTAGTGGAATAACCTTGCCTAAGTAAGAGATTGGATTCCACCTTTCTCTTAACCCCACAAGAATGGAAATTAATGTCTCTGCGCTCAATATCCAGACTCTGTCTGTGGCTGAATAGCCTTTGGGCTTCTGCCTCCTGGACCTTGCCTATAAGCTTCCAAGTTTGGCCTGTAGCTTCTGTGATTGGATTGGCCTGTATGGCCTATGAGCTTTGGCTTGGCCTTTAGTTTCTGAACTTGGCTTGTATATACTCTGAGCTTTGGCTTAGCCTATAGCTTCTAAGCTTGGTTTGTATATGTATATTCTCCCAGCATGGCCCTTTTTATATCCTCTGAGCTTTGGCATGGCCGACAGCTTCTGAGCTTGGCCTGTATATCCTTTTTGAGCTTTGGCTGGGCCTATAGCTCCTGAGCTTGACTTGTTTGGCAACTGAGCTTTGGTTTGGCCTGTAGCTTCTGAGCTCTTGCCTGTATAGCCTTTAAACTTTGGCTTGGCTTCTAGCCTCTAAGCTTTGGCTTGGCCTTCATATGCTCTGAGCGTTGATCTGCATAGCCTTTGAGACTTGGCTTAGCCTACAGCTTCTGAGCTTAGCTTCTATAGGCTCTGAGGTTTCACATGGCCTATAGCTTCTTCGTTCTGCCTGTATTACCTCCTAGGTTAGCCTGTATATCCTCTATAGGCTTTGGCTTGGCCTATAGCTTCTCAGCTTGGCTTGTATAGCCTCCCCTACTTGGCCTGTATATCCCAGCTTTTGCTTGGCCTATAGCTTATTAGCCAGGCCTCTATAGCCTCTGAGCTTTGGCTTAGAATACTGATAATTAGGGCTAATTGACGTGGGAGTATGCGTATAATGCTGTGAGTATCCTGCAGTGTTGTACACATCGCAGCCTATACGCTCTGCCCGCAGAGATAGTGTACGGGCTGCGATTGGCACTGCGCATGCTCAGGAATCTGATGTCACGGACATGCGAAGTATGATTTTTCTGTTCAGAGTGAGGATACGTATCGAAACGCTGCCCATACGAAATACATGTGTATGGACTGCATTTCATATGCAGCCCATTTCAAGGGCTGCATATGATAGGTGGAGAAATGGAGCGTGCTGCGATTTTATTTCTCCTGCGTATCGATACGCAGTGTCCACACGCAGGTATTAATGGAAGAGTGAAATACATGTGTGTAATACACGGTGACAATACACCTGTGAATGAGCCCTTAGGATGAGCTTTTGTTACTTTGACTTCTTCAGTTTGTCACGTAAAACTCCCAACTACCTATGAGAATCCTCATTTTCTAGTTTAATGCTGATGGATCATGTGCAACATCTTGGTGTAAAATATTCCGTATTTTTTTTCCCTAAAATCTTCCTTCCCTAAATTGTGATTTTTGTTTTTTTGTTTTTTTTTTGCGCAGTGAGTGAACGCGCAGAATAATAAAACCAAAAATTTTCAATGGTTTCCTTTACATTTGCAATGTTTTTACTTGTGCAGTGTTGCATTTTTTTTTTCTTTTAGTTCCCATGTTTCCCTATGGCGCCTCATTTTTATCGCATCGTAAAGCCCAAACTTGCAATGCGCTTGTAACACTAGAAATTTCTATTGGCTTTTGTGCAAAAACGCGTAAGAAAAAAGGCTATTAAAATGCGCGGCAGCAATGCTTTTGCGAGAAAAAGCGCTGACATTCACAAATCATGGGGGGGAAAAAAGTTGTGATCTTGCCCCGTTTTTCTCGTGGCGATTATCGTAGTCGCCAGTGTGCAGGAGCCCTGAGGAGGTGAAGGGTGTTCTCAGCTTTGAAGAGGTCTCAGAGGATCCGGTTTCCTGACCAGACGGAGGCGCTCTCTCATGGGTGCAGGCTCATGGAAAACTCATTACCCGTAAGTAATCTTGTTTTCAGTAGGATTAAAATACAACTAGCCCTGCAAAAAACACATTACCTTCGTACAACTGTGTCAACGCCAAATGAAAAAATGACAGATCTTGGAACGTGGGGATGGAAAAAAAACTAACTGCAAAAAATGAGTGTTAGACTATTCTCAGATCGTCCGTCACCCAAAGTCACTGCATATGTTCAGCCAGTTAGACCAACTTTAATGGCCGTTATGTACTAAAATGTGTGTGGCTGTGCAACCGGATGATCAACCTACTTGTATAGCCGCGTCCGCAAAATGGCTGTTCAGCTTGTGCATGGCCGCATCGTACTACAGACCTGCGCTAGACACCTTGGAGAGAAATTGCTGCTTTGTTTGCACACCTAGCAGATTAAGGCTGCCGGTCTACGAGTGAGGCGGAATATCGCTAGCGATTGAATCCCGCGAGCGGAGGATCGCTATGATTCTCCGCTCGTGGACATCAGGCTGCGCTTTCCATAATTAAGTCTATGGACAGCGTTCACTGTGTTACCTGCAGCCGGATTATTGCGCAGCGCTATAAGCAGCTGTTGACCAGTGACATTTACTGCTGCTGTTACCGATACATTAAAGCGCTCGTCTCGCAATTATATTCATCACATAGATCATAAAAAATTAACAAGGTTTGCCTTTTGCCTCGGTGACTATCTAACGCAGAGTTCTGACATTGCATTGTACAGCACTCCCTGCTGCTCGCAGTGAATAGTAATGTGCCTCTCCATGTAATAAGCTGGAGGACTCCTATGCTCAGTCACTTCCCCCTACAGCCCGATTGCCTGTACAGCAATCCTCTCTTCTCCGCAGGGCAGTCAATATCAAAAATTTCTGCCACCTTCTCAGGAAGGAGCGGCCTCTGCAGTAGATGGTGGTATAGTGGCGAAGATACAATCTATAGAAAAAGTAAGCGGGAACTAAACATAGCTGCCAGAGGGGGGAAGGAGACTGATTCTACTCAGAGCTGCCCCCAGCATAAAGTGACCAGCCATCCCGATTTAGGTGGGACAGTCACGCTTTCTGCTGGGACCCCAGCGGGTCACCATAAAAGTGATTAGTCTGGTAATCACTCTGCAGCACCGTGGCCGGATGCACACCATGTGTCCATCCAGGATCTTCCTCACCTCTCCTTTTTGGTTCTGCAAGAGAGGAGAGGAGGCACTGTGAAGAACAGGAGGAGGGTAAGTTTATGGGTCTAGGGGAGCGCAATCCTTTTGGCAGTATAGTGCGGAGTCACTATTATTGCTGGGGCTACTGTGTGTGTGTGTGTGTGTGTGTGTGTGGGGGGGGGGGGGGGGTGTATCACTATTATTGCTAGGGCTACAGTGAAGGGGGGGGGGGGTCACTATTGCCGGGGCTACTGTGGGGGATCACTATTATTGCCGGGGCTACTGTAGGGGATCACTATTATTGCCGGGGCTACTGTGGGGGGTTCACTATTATTGCCGGGGCTACTGTGGGGGGTTCACTATTATTGCCGGGGCTACTGTGGGGGGTCACTATTATTATGGAGGCTACTCTGTAGGCTTCCCACAGTCAGTGCTCCCCAGCTTTCAGTTCCCTGCAGCCTGGTCAGGTGTGGCTCCGCTGTCTGGAGAGGCCACTACAAGTCGCTGGGAACTGTTAACTGGGGAGCGCTGACAGCGGAAAGCCTACGGAGGAGTTGAAGTGAGCGCTGCATCGTATGAAATCAGTTGCAGGCACGTGGCTGATTTCCAGTCAAAATCCGCAGCAATGGTGTGTATTTTGACTGTTTTTTTTATGCAGAAATGCAATTTGCTCCCTGTCTTTTTTTTTTTTTTTTTTTTGAACCGGCCCTGTACGTTTTATACTGATGGAGGTAAAATCATACGTTGCGATAAGCCCCGCCCCTGGCCACGCCGCTTTGACCCTGGAAACATCTGGTCACCTTACCCTAGCAGCATCAACGGGGGACACATAGAAGCAGAACATGATTGAAATATATATATATATATATATATACACACACACTTTTTGCAAGTGACTTTAATGTGACCTGTGTCCTCTGTGGCTGAACTGCGGCAGATCAACCTGTTTAGGGGATCTTTGTACTTTTCAAAAAGGTGCCACAGCGCACCTGTTGCTAGACACTTCATGCTCATTGGCCACTATTCCTCGTGTGAGCAGCACTGGACAATTAGTGCAGCATGCAGTGTCTTAGACTACCAATATATTATTGGCCCTCAGTGTGCATCAGGTAGTTGGCTAGAGGGGGCCCCGGGAACTTCAAAACTACTCCTGCACTTGTGTTTTGAACTTGATTCCTGGGAGGCCCCTTTAACTCAATAAATGCCGGGTTGCGCCGTGTCTC